>NW_009598954.1:7923-13878 GCF_000690535.1 Cariama cristata
CTCTGAGTGGGCTTTCCTTTCTTCCCTCTTGGCAGAAAAAACTGAGTTTAGCAGCTGATGTGGTTGTATATGGAGAAGAGTTGTTGGGGCAGAAGCTACCCTGGAGAGGATGGCAATGGAAGGTGTAGTTCTGTGGGTCAGACAAAGCATGTTGCTTCATTGCCCAAGACAGGACACTATCAGGGTTTGATGGGAATTTTGTTAACAACAGGTTGTCACAGCAGCTTTTAGAGAACGTTTCTTCATTTCCTCTTCACCTTCTCTGTCTCCTACTCTTCTCCTTTTCATCTTCTGATACTTCAATCAGCCTTATTAGCATTTTTCACCTGTTCATTTTTCCTTCTTTGTCTTTCTGTGTTTTAAGATACTCTATTTTTCCATCCTTTCTTGTTCCTATACACCACCTTCCATTCTCCTCATTTCAGTTCATACTCTAGTGTGCTTTAACAAGTGGTACTGAGTGTTCTCAAGACAAATCTGTCCCCCTTTGCCTTGCTGCATATCGAAGTAAGGAAGTGGAAAATAGAAAGACAGATAGGCACTGTCTAAAAGATTAAGATACAGTTAAAGATACAGATAGGCATTGTATGACAAGAAAGGATGTATACTATGATATTTGCTCATCACCTAAATATACATGACCTACAGATAGCTTGTGTTAATACTGTGCGGTCCTGTGGGTCATAAAAGGATATGAAAACTGCAGTTTTTACAATTAAAGAGAGGTATTAAATGGAATTTTGACAAAGGGTCTAGAAGCAGAATCACCATTCCTATTTTACTGAAATTGATCTGGGTTCTTCTGCATGCTGTCTATTTTCTTCTACCTTGTTCTTGCCTTTTCAACCTTGCTGTTCTGATAAGTGGTCTTGGAATATTATTCTCTTGTCAATAGGAAACAAAGTTAGTTTAGGGGTTTTTGCCTTTTACATGGTAGAAACGTTAAAATGTATTGTACCGTTGTATCAAAGGTGTTGTAATCCTTGTAACTAGGAACTAAACCACAGGGATGACTGAACTAAAATACTAGCGGCTTGTGTGGGCAGTGAAAGGAAGGGGAGAGATTAACAAGTTGGCGAGTAGGTCAGACTGATGGATGGCATACAGAAGGCTTATATATACGGAGGAAAATGGAGAATAGCATCAAGCAAATTCTGATTTTCTGTAAATATCATATACAAGGACTGGAGCAGGAGAGAGCCACAGGCATACAGGCATACAGTTCTGCTAAATGTCAACAATAAGAGACTGGGCATATGTTGTTCTTTGCAAGCATGTATAAGCTAATATGGAGAGGAATTGTACACAGCTTGTTTAAGAGGATATAATGAGGACATGTTATGAGGAGAAAGAGGGGGAACAATTTGAACTGACTGACAGAAAATGTCTGTAAACATTTAGAGATGTGTAAATGTTAAACTCAAACAAATCACTAATGAGATTTCACGGTGTAGTTGTGGAAAGCCCTGCAAAACCAGTCGTCAGTAAAGCTCAAGAAAAATGCTGCAAAACCAGAGGTAACATCGTGATCTTAGTTAAATCGCATCTTGTCATTTCTGCTTCTATGCTATGGAAAGAAAGGGAATATATATACACGCCAAGTAATTTCCTACTGTTAGCAGATGCCAGGGGTTTGACAACATCTTTTTCTTCCCTTTGAAACGCTACCTGACAGGCATTGAGTAGCAGAGCATGTATAGGATACCCGGTCCCCTTAAGAGGCTGGATGCAAGTGGGTGATCAGTTTTTGGTTTACAGTAAAAGATATGGCTGGGTAATTTGTATGGTAATTCCAGGCAGTTCCTTTGGCATCTGCTGGAGACAGTTGGGTGTTCTATTAACATCCTAAAGAACTCTCTTTCTTAGTGCTTCTCATCTCAGCCTTCTTCATCTATATGTGTACTGAATGGCTTCTTTTTGTGTTTGGGTTTTGTTGGTTTTTTTCCTTGCTCTTCCTCAAGATCGTTAGGAGTGAGCTTGAGATGAGCTGCCCTCGATTCATAGTGACAGCTCATACTAACAAGAGCCTGCTTCCTCCATCACGTGGCCTGTCTCATCCATACCCCCTCCCTTCAATCCCTGCAGCAGCTTTTCACTTTAGCATGGCTTGTTGTCGTTGTTGTGTTATTATAACAATTATTATTATTATTACTATTATTATTATACAAGCAGAGATGGGCATTTCAGGATCTTACGTTCTGAAAGACACAAAGAGGGGACAGGAAGGCATAAAGGGTATAAAAAAGGCAAACTGGAGAAAGACAAGCTTTCAGAATAAATGGCCGTAGCAAAAATTTTCTCTCCATTGAATTAAAGGTGACCAAAGAAAGACCTTCCTGGCAGTTTCTGAATGTTCTGCTTACTCATACAGCAATCAGAGTTGTCTTGCTTTGTCCAGTTGCTGATCAAAAAAATCATCCTCCCCACTCTCTGCCCCTTTGTTAGAGGTGTCTTAGGCA
This sequence comes from Cariama cristata, assembly GCF_000690535.1. NCBI lineage: Eukaryota > Metazoa > Chordata > Aves > Cariamiformes > Cariamidae > Cariama > Cariama cristata. The sequence continues at coordinate 10,383 of NW_009598954.1, forward strand.
ATATTCTGTGCTGCAACAGTTCTACTTTTCTTTTACTTTTTCCCCTGCTACCTATTCGCTCTTCATCTTTGTCTCCAAAACTAAGAGTTTGCTAGCCCTGCTTCAAAGTAAGATGGGTTCCTTTGGTTACACAATCACATTTTTCTGTGGTAGCTTGACTATGATTTTCCCACTCTTCAGTGACTGTGTGTCTGAAGACAGAATAAGAAGGGCTGGCACTGAAAAACTTCCTGTAATACAGTAAGACTTAAGCTTCTGTAGCAGAAAGCATCTGAAACCTGTTTGGATAGTAATAACAAAGCCTATTTGGATAATAATAGTATGACGTGCAACTATGATATGCAAATTACCAGAAGGAAGAACTGTCCAGAGATTAGACAAGAGAGAAAGGAATTTCCTTCAGCTCAGATTTGAAGTGCTGACGGTGAATACCTTAAGAAGTGTCAGAATATATAGAAAGATGTTTGGAGGCTGTTGCAGATAGCATGAACTGGTGAGGAAAGGCTGTTATATAACTGTAGTGGAGTTAGCTTCTTCACAGAGGGGAACCTGACACAAAGAAAGAAAAAAGCTTAAAATCCAACCATATTATTAAAAAAAAATTAAACTGACTAAAATTTTAATGATTATTTTGACATCTTCTAGTGTACTTATCAGGGTAAACAAATCTCTCTTATTATGTCTCAGGACAGAAGTCAGGTTTTCATTTAAAGGATTGTGAAAAAACTTTCTCTGTGCACAGCTGTAACTACCTGTCCATTTTTTTTTCCACTTCCACTGAAGCATGTATTAATGTCTGTTGCCAGAGACATGCTACTGAACTTATTCATTCAGGCAGTTGTTACATTCCTAGAAAGAAGAGGAAGAGATAAAGACAGCAGAGACTCAAATGTTGGAGGAAATCTATGCAGACTTTCAAAAGCAAGTAGATTTATTTTTTTTTTAACTGAATCCAGAGAGCTAATGGAGACCAGGTTATGTAGCCAGGTTGACTTGTACCTGTGAAAAGATGTGTAGCAGCCTTCTCTATCAGTTGTATTTGGAGCAGTGGGACCTGGCAATACCAAAAATCTGTAGAACTGCAGAAATGAAAGGTAGACAGTCTGGAGGCTTCTGTAAGAGGCTGAGTGGGGACAAGGACAGTTATGGGTAGTGCTAGGAAATTTAAGAGGACCTGACAGAATATTTTCAGGTGAAATGCTGTGAGAAGAGGAAAAGAATTAAATGCCAAGTATGATTATCACATTATGAAGGGAAATGGAGGAGTTACCTAAAGATGTTTGCTTTTCCAAAGAGAAACTAAAGAGTCCAGTAGACTTACCTGGCAAGAGCAGGGACACAGGCAAGGCATTTTCTTGATCAAAACAGGAAAGTAATAAAAAAGAGAGCTGTCAAAAGCTACATATTACTGTGTTTTGCCTGGCAAAAACCAGCAGGTAAAGCAAGTGAAGTGTGAGCTCTATGTTCATTGTCCTCTGAGTCAACTACATTAGTTTTCAAAGTTACAAGCTGTTTGTTTATTTACAATCTAATTGCCGACATTGAGCACTTGCCAAAGGTCCCTAAGAATTTAACTGTATTCTTTTCTTCTTACATAGGAACAACAAAAATACTCTTAAGATTTAATTTTTCCCTTAGTGACATTTGTCAACTGTGCTGTCTTCAGTGGATTTGGCCACTTATGACTTAATAAAATTTTCTGTGGTCACTCCACAAAAACAAACTAGTCCAGTTTCTCTGTTTACTATGCCCTATCACTGCAGCATGAGCAGAGGATGAATGTGTTTGTTTTCACATTTCAGGTTTCAGCAACTGTTTAAATAAAGACAGAAACTTTTTAGGAAGTAGAAATAGGTGATGCATAGTAATACATGGCATGTTGTGGTATAAAGGTTTTTTCCTGTTTATTAGGCCTGAGTGGAAGCCATACACAAAAAAGTAGTAATAATAGAGGTAAGGGAAGTGAAAATAACTAACTAATTTGCCTTTCTAAAGCACTCTTCATCCACAGGAAGTAAAGTACAAGGTTATGACAGAAGACAGCCGAAGATACTTTTAAAGGATTTTCAGGTATTTAGAGAAAGGGTCAGAACTAAATTCAAGTCTGTGGAAAAGACTAGGACACTTTTGAAATAAAGATAAGATATTAAACACATAAAGAAGAGAATTTCCATGCTGTGTTCAGACTGATCTTCCTTGAAAATGGTATGTGGGAAGATGTGTTGAACAAAGCTAAGGTGTTCATGCCATTTGCTCTAAGCAAACATGAGAATAACAGGATATCTGAAGAGGTAACGAAGGAGAAACAAGAATGTGAGAGTGGTACATTTAGGGCTAGTATTAGAGAATATAGAGGCATATTAGAGAACATTAGAGGCATAGATGAGGTTGACCAAACCATGTGAAATATAATGAGAGACACTGGATGCTTTCAGAAGCTTATGGGATGAGATGGAAGGGGAAGAAAACCCATAAATAACTAGAAAGCACACACAGGCCCTGGCAGGGTTTAGTTTGAATCCCAATGAAGTGATGACTTGTGAGCCAGTTGTCTGAACTCCTGCTGTAGTCCTTGGATGTCTTGTCAGTATTGCTGAGTGAGTGGTTCAGCTGTCTGGTCAGAATCAGAAAATGGCTAAGCGTGGAAGAGAACTCTGGAGGACATCTTCTCCAACTCCTTGCTAAAGTAGGGTGACCTCAAGCAGATTGCCCACAACCATGTCCAAAATACATTTTGAATATCTCCAAGGTTGGAGACTTCACAACTCCTCTGGGTAGCCTGTTCCAGTGCTCGGTCACCCTCAGGGACCCAGTATTGCCCCCTGGGGTACATCGCTAGGTGCTGACCTCAATCTAGACTTCATTCCCCTGGTCGCCACCCTCTGGGCTCAGTTGTTCAGGCAGTTTTCAGTTAACCTCACTTTCTGCTCATCTGGCCCACACTTCATCAGGTTGTCTATGAAGATATTCTGGAAGACAGTGTTGAAAGCCTTACTGAAATCAAGGTAGTCAATATCCACTGCTCTCCCCTCATCTACCAAGGCAGTAATTTCGTCGCGGAAGGCTGCTCAAGCCTGAGTTCCCCTTGCAGAATCCATGCTGGCTACTCACTATTGCCTTCTTGTCCTTCATGTGCCTGGAAAAGGTTTCCAGGATTAGTTGTTCCATCATCTCCCCAGGGATGAAGGTGAGGCTGGGCTGCCTGCGTTTCCCTGGATGCTCCTTCGTGCCTTTCTTGAAAATAGGACTGACATTTGCTTTCCTCTAGTCCTCAGGCACCTCTCACAGTCCAAAGATAATCGAGTGGCCTCACAATGACATTAGCCAGCTCCCTCAGCACTTGTAGGTGGCATCCCACCAGGGCCTATGGCCTTACATATTTCCAGTTTGGTGGGACTCGATCCTCTTTCACCAAGGGTATGTTTTCTTTGCTCCAGATCTCCCCTCGGTCCCCTCAGTCTCTGGAACCTGAAGGCCAGTCTTGCTAGTAAAGACT
>NW_009598955.1:0-445 GCF_000690535.1 Cariama cristata
TAGCATTCCATCCCACCAACTTGCATCTATTATAAATTTCCATTTTTGTATAGGGACACGGGCTCGTTTCCGGATATCAGTTGCCGTATTTAACACTGCCTCTCCGTTGTCATCAATCTTTAAACAACAATCTGAGAGATCAAATTTTCTGCACACACCCTCTATTGTGATATTGCACGAATTGTGAATAGGCGTTTATCCAGTGTCTAGGGTGGACCCAATGCTCAAATAATTTCCTCCACATAAACTCATTATTATTCATCAAGTAGGATTGCACTTCATCCTTTTGTTCCAATTGCCACATAGTCTGCAGGGTGCAAACAGTCCAATTCATTAATTTTGTCAAATTTTTAAGTGATTGCACCTTGGCAATTATCTTAATTAAATGATTCTTTTCTACTTGCCCACTTGCTTGCGGGCAATAAGCTGTATGTAATTTCCAATT
>NW_009598956.1:0-20617 GCF_000690535.1 Cariama cristata
TGAGTGGCTTCGCTGCTGTTCGGTACCTTCCCCTGTCACAGCTATGGCGTGGGAGGAGGGGAGGGGAGCGGCGACGTGTGATGGCACCCGTGCCAAAGCGGAGCTCACACCTTGGGGCCGGGTGCCCTCGGCAAAGCGACCAGAGGGTGTTACTCTGAGAACCTTCACAGTTTCCAGTCAGCCCGGGCTTCGGGGGCCTCGCCAGTCACCCAGCAAAATGGAGGGTGGGCAGGACGGGCGGGCAGGCTGCCCGAGCGTGGAGAGGCACCAGCCCGCAGGGCTGGTGTGTGGGACAGCTGAGGCCAGGCCTTGGGGAGACGGCACGGCAGATGTGCCCCTGCCGCCAGCCCCCCTCCCATACGTGGGTGTTTTGCTTGCTCTGTGTGACAGGTCTCACAAGCTTGTTAGACCCAGGTACAGAGGTGTCTGCAATATAAGTGGTTTATCAGCACAGGGTGTTTGTCCTTGAGACTTCCTTAAGCTGCTTATATTAAGCGTATGTTTAGCTCCTCGTTTTGCCAAACTGCTATGAGCTTGTTACAGGCAGGCCATAGTCAGATTCCAGTTTCATTGTTCATGCTAGGAATATATACTGTCCACCTGGAAATAAACTCCCACCACCTTCCCCATTTCTGATAACCTTTCTCAGCGTCAGAAATCAGTATTTCACACATCTAGGTGAAAGTAGGTGCCAGCAGTAAAAATGCTTGTAGCGTTTCGCACCATTGCTAATACCACTCCTGCTACATTTTCTTCAAAGAAAGGTGCATGTAGATACAGTCAGGATCAGAACATACCAACCACCATGTTTATGACATGACTGTTTTCTAAATCAGAGAAAGTGACCAAAAATACACATCAAAGTTTTATTAGAACAATAAAAACACTTAAGTAAACCAAACCACTTGTGCTTTCTAAAAGAACTAAGCACCACATGTCTATATATGAGAAGGTCAGAGAAAAGAGTTTCATGCACAGGCCAAAAATCTGATGAATTCACATGGCAGAAAATACTTAGCAAGCTGAAAACCACATCTGTGACCATTCTTGGTTGGTAAAGGCAAGCTATGCCTGATTATATCCCCTCCTGACTTTGCTGACAGTCTGTTTCTGGAGGGAAGCCTTCCTCCCACTTGGCATCATGCTACCCTCCAACCACCTCTGTAATTAACTTCCCTGAATGCAGCAGACCTCTCTAACTACCACTTGGCATAACATCCCATAATGCTGAGCAGCTTACCAAGAAGCTAGGGAAAAACAATTTCTAATATATTTGCCCATGCTATAGACTGTTTTCTTTCTGGTCTCAGCCTAAAAATGGAGGAGAAACACAGTTAGTTGGGCTGATGGACAGTATCTTGTACTCCTTGGGAGTTTAACCGTCTCAGTTATTTATACGGTCTCCAATATTGTAGTATCTGAGAAAACCACAACCCTTGACTTCCATATCCATACAGTACCAGAGTGAGATGAGGGAATTTTTATAATTGCAGTTTAATACATGAAGTTCACACTGTCAGGGTTATGTTCATGTCTGTTCAAGGGGGACTATGCTCTCTAAATATTATGTCTTTGCAAGCTGTTGTTGCTGTTGTCAGGAGAGCTAATAAAACTGACTGGCAGGCAGAGCTCAGCCTGCTGGAGCTATTGCCTGCCAGAGCCTCCCCATCTTCTATTTCTGTCTCTTTTCTTGTGCCTGCCCCAGCCCGCTTTCCATTCCCTGCTATTAGGAACCACGATCACGGAATGACACATACACAATGTTCAGCTTAGTTCTATTTTTCCCTGGTTTTCGGTAGAAATGTGGTATATATGATCATATTGCCTGCCTGTGCATATATGGTTTTAGGTCTATGACCTCTGTGCTAAAATATTTTTGACTCATTGATCCATTTCTCATTTGGGTCCTTATAGACACTGCAACTACAGAAAAGACTTCATTTGTCTTAGCCATCAAAGTCAAGCAACCAACAGACACAAACTTTTAGGAAACTAAAGTGCAGTAGTTTTAATGCACATGGAATTGTTAATTTAAATATATCTGTTAGGAGAACAGCCGAGGTGCTTAAATATCAACAGTGTGAGACAGCCCCTGCCTCTATATGTCATTCGTGATTGATAATATCATTGTTACAATTTTAGCAATGGCTTGCTGAGACCAGCATAGAAATAAGAACCAGTTGAAGTTAAGTAAGATTCAGGTCACAGAGGTTTTAGACTGAGGGGAAATATTATGCCAGCTTGGTTTTCAAGTGACAGGAATTAGTTATGAATTTGTTGCCAAAGTTCTGTAGGTAGGTGAAAAAATCCATTCTTCCCTCCAGCAAGCCTGGCTCATAATCTTACAGGTAGTGAAAATGAGAAGAAGAGAAGGAAAAGAAGTCTTGCAGGCTGAATGTTTGCTTCATTAGTGTTTTTTTATATTCTAATATAAACAGGAGTGTAGTCAAAATGGATGGTTAGATTGAAGTGCCAAGATCTGCTTTGCAATAATCATCCTTTTAGTAGCTAAAATAAACCTTCTTTCTTGTGACTCAGAGACAAATGGTGCGTTGGGTAACAACTTGGGGAGACATCTGGCAGGTTGGAAGCGAGGAAGGCTACCATGTGCTTTCGCTTTAGACTTCTTAAAGCATAGAGGTCACTCCTCAACTGCAGTGCAGTGTCATTATCTCCAAGGACTATATCATCTCATGGGCTAGACAGCTGGGAAGTGCACCAAAAGTAAGCTGACCAGCTCCTTCTGCCACATGGGACCTTGGTGCAGGAGCCAGGTTATAAAACACTGAGTTACAAACCCTGCTGCGGAGGAGTGGGAAATGGAAGATAATCGCATTTACATGCAGGTGAATAAGTTTTCTGAGATGAGAGGATAGGAGATTCACACCATCTGACAAACACCCCCAGAGCATGTGCACACACATCACTTCCCTGATCCCCTAATTATAATCCTCACACTGTGCTCTCAGAAATATATTGATCTTCCATTTTTAGCAGGATTGAGATATGTTTGGTTTAATTGACTTAAAAAATTCTCTTGATGTCCTAATGAGCAAAATCTTACGTATGCTTTAAATATTTTAAAATGTCATCTCCTCTTTAGAACAAAGCACAGAATGAGATACTGTCTGAGCCACACTACAGTTCTCAGTACCTCTGCTCATACAGAATGATGTAATGCTTTATTCATGTTTTTTCAAGGACTTCTGTGAAATACTTACTGATGATAATCACCGTACATACACATTGCATTTTATCTCCAAATTCAAGAGTGTTAGTAGGGAAAATTGATTATGTGCCACCACTTGTTAAAAATAAAACCAACTCAGATGTCTATTGTAGTTCATTTACCCTTCTTTTGCACTAGCAAAATCAAGCTTTGAAATACCCTCTGGGTATGTATCAGTTTATTGAAAAGAAAATACACTTGGAAAAAACCAAACAGTTCACTTTCATTGATTCATTTTTTGTCCATGATTCATTTCATAGACTTTTGGATGTTTCATTTGCTTTTCATTCCAAATGTGTACTGTTTATTATTATTAATCGTGTATTTGTATTGCTGTGTTGTGTGGAGGCCCTAATCAAAACTGGGGTCCTGTTGTGCGGGATGGTATGCCAAACTCAGATTACAGTACACGCTCTAGAGAATTTACAAATTAACTGGAAGTTGTGATCATGCAAGGCACAGAAAGCCTCCTGCAAACCAGTGAGAAAAGTGGATATGTGTACTTTTCGGTGAGAGTGGGGGTCATACCACATGTTGCAGAAGGCACCTCTGAGTGCCTACTACAGAAATAACGTTAGCTGCCTTACTTAGAGAATGCAATTCTGTTTTGCTGTAAGCCACGCCTTTTTATTCATGACCATCTGAAGTGTGGCTTTCTAGCATTACAGATCAAATCCTTAAGTCCAATTTATCCCGACTTTTTTTTAGTGTGTGTATTTCAGTTCAATTTTACAGCACTCAGGGTAGTAAATCATGGCTAAAGAAAAGCACAGAATACTTTAAAGTATTGTCTGCTTATTGGTAACTAGTCCACAATAACTGAATCCTCCAGGGCTGAAAAATAGATTGAAGATTGATGCTTATTATACTAGGCTTCATTTTTATCAGTGATAATTATGAGATTCTGCAAATATGTAGATCTGGACTATTACTAGCTCTTTAATCTTATTCTTTGTCTATTGTCTTTCTTACTACCTGAGCTTTTCTCACTATCTAAACCTACTTTAAAATTTCATAGAAGAAAGCTATTCACCATACTCATATACGCATTGCTCATTATACACCATCTGACAGACCCTCAAAGAATAGACCGAAGTTGATACGCAAACCACAATAATTGGATTTCTATAGTCAGTGGTATCAGAGCAAGAGATGTTTCCTTGCATGAAATAGGTGGCGTGGAAGCACAGCAACGACAACATGGTCTTTCTCCCCTGATTTTGCTCATTCCTTGAGTCACCAGATCTTTGCGCAGAGATGAGGAAAGCCCTGTGTTCTGACAAGAAGACAGAGGAAGGGAGGTGAGGGTGGAGGATTTTGTTTGCTGCTAGCAGGAGAGAAGGAGAAGGAGGCTTCCCTGGGGCAGGTGTGGTGGCGACTGCCACATAAACTAGCTGCTATGGGATCTCTGCCTGTTCTGTGATGAAACAAATTCCCCAACAGCACATTTGGGAGCGGGGAAGCTAAGGGGCACACAGCCACCCTGCACTTCTGGGAAGCCTGGCGGATTTGATGGAGTGAAATAGTTGCATCCAGCGAGAACAAAGTGCAAACTGTTGCCTTGAAGGAGATGTTAAACAGACCCTGCCCGGGGCAGGTGGCAGAAAATACATGTACATCAGGAGCCTTTGAAGAAGCTGGAGGAAAAGCAGTGACATTAGACTCCCAAGTTAAGGTGGGAAGGCCTGGGGACAGACATCTGTTTGTGGGACAGCCCAGCACCTCAAGAAATGAAGACAAGGTTGGTGGTGATCTATGCCAGGAGGTTAAACCTTATGAAACTAATGGCCTGTTAAGTCTGTCGGCTGACAATGCTGGGCAGCCCATGGACATTACATTTAGACAAACTTATGTTGGGAGACACAATTGAGATCTCAAATTTTGCACACAAAATTAATAGTTTTGCATGTGTGACTTTTATGTAGCTAACTTCTGCCCATGCACAGGGAAAATCTCTCGCTAATCACCAAGGCATATCCTGAAAGGAATATTACCTCCTTGTAAATCAAATGTCATTTGGATTAACCTTTAGTTGGGTCCTTAAAAGGGTTTTGTTATGTGTACAGTTTGTTTGTTGTTACTGATGGTACTGTGTCACTGATGCTTTTGTTGTGGGAATAATCAGCCACCCTGTGGCTGCATTCCTCGGTAAATGCTCCTTGTAATTTGTCGATGTAGAGAAAGATGCCAAAACCAAACCACTGATGATGATGACAATTGCTTGCCTTGGCTGCCGATACCTTCACTGCTGGTTTTTTCCTACAACTTAGTATTTTATCAAATGTTCTCTTTTTTTTTTTTCCCCACAGGACCCATTTCTGTGAGCAATGTGCACAATGTAAGATGGTCACTGAACAAGCAGTTACTCAAGATACTGATCTCTCCTCACAGTTCAGTATGGCACTGTCTACTTTGCTGCACACTTCAACCTCTGCTTTAAATGCAGAGTTATTAACTTCCTAGTGCCCTTTCTGAGCACCTGAATGCGTCACAAACAGTAATGAATTTTCAAAAAACAGTTGTTGTATCCACCCTGTAGATTACAACGTGAGGCACGGAATTATTCCGGTGGAGAATCTGCTTGTGGGGGCTCAGTTAAGGTACCTGAGCTCTCAGGAGTACTCACAGTACTGCAGCGCTTGCTGTGTTCAGTGCATGTCTCCTGTTCAGTTCAGTTGCAGCTGTGAGTCTGCCCTTTTGCAAATTTGGCACCAAGATTTCAAGTCAAGCAGTCAGAACATGAAGAGCAAACAGCTAACCACAACTTATGAAAAGTTTGAGTGATCAGCTGATTATTACATTGTAATTCTTTGGCAGAGGCAAAGTTGGATTCTCAAGAGAGCACTTAGCTATGAGACAGTCCTTTCTATTCCTGGAATCTTTTGCCTCATGACATCTCCACCTTCCAAGTTCTGCAGCATGCTGAGCAAAAGTCAACATATGGACAACATATTTTTTTTAATGTACATCCCTGATTTATACCCAGAACAGGCCCATCCTATAAGTTACCTATCTAGTTAGACCCTGCTATGACCCTGTTGGATCTGAATGTCCTAAAGTGCAGTTACTGATGTTAAGAATAGTTATCCATTGGAACCTAAATACAGCTTTTGAAGTTACATAGTGTCAGCTGAATTTATAGCACTGACTGGAATTTATCTACGTGCTTAATATATGGATAAATTAACCAACCGATTAGGAAATTCATGCTAGAAAGATGATAGTAGATGACCAGTGGGAGAATATGTGATACAAGAACTGATGACATGCATATAAAGCCTATTCTTTGCATTCAAGTTGCTGAACTGGTAATCCTCCTGAGATGTTGCTTGATTAACGCTGGATAAATCTTGTGAAGTTATTACTGCTACTTGCTCTACTGCCTTAATAAAGAAACCTGGATGATGAAGCTGTTGTCAAGCTGAGTAGTGTCTGGACAAGACTGAGTGAGTCTGGTTTCTGAAAAAGCTACGGTTAGAAACAAATTGAAGCAATCGATCATTGTCAGTGAAAGAGCAATGCTAACAGCACCTTCAGGTGCTGGAAGTTTTTGAAGTGCCAAGTGAGAGCAACAGGCAGAGTACCCAGCATTCAGAGGGGGAGGCAACCTGGAAAGAAGCAGTCAACATGGTGGAGATCTCCTAACCTCCCTAAAGAGAGCTGAGCACTGTAGAGGATTGCTGTCAATCAGCAAAATTTCCTTAGTGTCAAATCTAAATCTCCCTTACTGTAATTTAAGTTCAGTACTTTTTTTCTTGTCAAGAGCTAACACAGGGAACAGATTATTCTCTTAGTCTTTGCAGCTACTTTTATAGGACAAATCTGGAAGACAGTCATCTTCTCCCCCACTTCTCTTTTTAGACTAAACAATTCTAATTTCTTCAGTGTTTTCATGTGGATGTGTGTTGTAGTTCTTGATCATTCTCCTCGCACTTCTTTGTTGTCTTTCTGATTAGTTCACATCTTTCTTGAAGTACAGGTCCCAAACTGGAAGCCAAATGGCAACACAGGTTTTACCAGTAGCATGTGCTGCAGGGTACTCCTTCAAATACTTCACAGACGATGCTTTTGTGTGTATCTCTCAATACAAGCATGTTTTTCTCCAGCAGTCTAATGCTGATCCAGGTTTAATTTGTCATTTAGTGCATCTCTGACATTGTCTTGTGCAAAATGATTGAGTAAGCCAATTTTTTGCCTTCTTGTGTTTTGTGCCATTGGTTATCCTGGGTGCAAAATATTCTATCCTTTGTCTAAATTTCTCCTTGTTTACGCTGAATCGCCTGTGACTGAGACAAGTCGGCTTCTTGTTACACACATCTCCTCTTCTTTCTTCAATTTGGGTTACCCTGCAGCTGTGCCATTCATGTTTTTCTAAGGAAGTACCAATGTTCTGAGACTCCTTTTCCCCTTGGGCATATTTTCTTTACGATCTATGAGTTTATTGAATTTCATAGAAAGCAGAGTTCATGATCTTCATTTTATTGGTCTTCCTCAATCCCTTCCTGAAAACGAGAAACACTGTTATTTCATTGTCTCAGCTACCATTCCTCTCTACATTCTCAACCAGTTCCTCCGTACTGCTTGCAATCAAATGAAAAGTGAGCTCCCTTCTACCCATACTCTTAATAAACACATCACCAACGCCTCCCAAGAGTTTGCTGGACAATCTGTTCTGTATCTTTTTTTGCCTAATATATGTGCAGATGGCAAAGTCCATTATTTCCAAATCTGGAGCTTTGGCTGATCCTGCTAGCTGCTCTCAAAAAGCTTGTCTTCATGATCTGCCTTGTTTAGTGTCCCTGTGACACCACCCTTGTACATTTTCTTCTTTATCATTATCCATATCTTATGGTAATGTGGATTATCCCACTCTCAGTTGTGCAGATTCAGTTGTAACAGGGTTACTGTATTTAAGATTCCCAGCATTTCTTTTTTATTTCCTGTGTTTCTTGCATTAATATACAGATATGTGAGATGTTCAGGGAATTGACTCACAACCTCCTTATGACCCTTATGAACACAAAGCAAATTTACCGTCCCCCCTTCTTGACAAGGTGGGCTGAACATCTACCCAGTAATTTGTAGAACAGCATTTCAGAGAACCCAGGTCCTTCTGCTGCTACCATTTATGCAGACAAATGCTCATTTCCAAGATATGTCTCTGACTTCCTTGCCCTTAATTCATAACTGGAAGAAGAAAAAAAGAGTACAAGCTGAGTCCCCTGCTGCCTCACCCTTGCTCTTTGCACCTTGTAGTTACTTCTGATCTCTTCGGGCTCTCTTTTAGCACTACCCTTGGCACTCACATGGAGGAAGAGCATGATGAAATAATTAGTGAACCGGTGGGGCTTGCTCATCTCTTTCCAGGCATTTGAACGCACTTTTCTTGGAATAGTAGGACTGAGTAATTGTATGGGTCTGCCCAGTTCAGGACAGGTTGATGCCACTTTTTGTTTCCTCGATGGAAGTTGTATGTTTTAGGTCTTTTGGGGAATGTGGCTTTCCTTCCTTCACTGTCAGTGCTAAATCCTTGCTTGCTGCCTGGACCCTGGTTCTTTGACTTCAAAAGCAGATGACTTCTTGAAAGAGCAGCTTATTCACCCCCAGCTGCTGATACTTGGGGTGCATTAGGAAGACTGTGGCCAGCAGGTTGAGGGAGGTTCTCCTCCCCCTCTACTCTGCCCTGGTAAGGCCACATCTGGAGTGCTGTGTCCAGTTCTGGGCTCCCCAGTTCAAGAAGGATAAGGAACTACTGGAGAGAGTCCAGTGAAGGGCAACAAAGATGAGTAGGGGACTGGAGCATCTCCCTTGTGAGGAAAGGCTGAGGGAACTGGGTCTGGAGACTCTTCAGCCTGGAGAAGAGAAGACTGAGAGGGGATCTCATCAATGCTTATAAATACCTTAAGGGCAGGTGGATGACAAGAGGATGGGGCCAGATTCTTTTCAGTTTGTGCCCAATGACAGGTTAAGGGGCAACAGGCACAAACTGGAACTCAGGACGTTCCATCTGATATGACGAAAAACTTCATTACTTTGAGGGTGGCAGAGCACTGGAACAGGCTTCCCAGGGAGGTTGTGGAGTCTCCTTCTCTGGAGATATTCAAAACCTGCCAGGACGCGATCCTGTGCAACTTGCTGTCGGCGACCCTGCTTTGGCAGGGGGGTTGGACAAGAAGGTCTCTAGAGATCCCTTCCAACCCCAATGATTCTGTGATTCTGTGACTGCTCCAGCTGGCCAGCTTTACTTCTCGGCATGCTGACCTTAATAAAGGGTTTGAGAAGTGAAATAAATTAATTAGAAACTCCTATTCTGAGGTACTCTCAGACTATGCATGGAGACCCAAGCCCTGGAAAGGAGGAAGGTATGAAGCATTGACTGAGGATTTTTTGCCTTAGAAGGCCTCTAACTGAGAGGTGCATTCGAGACCAGTGTCGGTTGTACCACAGCTGGGACTGACCCATGTTTTGCTTCCTGACAGTAGTGGTGCTGATCATGTCAGGGAGATATGCAATTCCACACCAAGCCACAAAGCATTTGTAGGATAAATGAAATGTTATGAACAGGTTTTTGTTAATAAGAAACAGTTAATGAAAACCTATGACTCCTACTTTGAGATCCGAGATGAAGTTAAGAGTGTTAGCAAAGTTTCCTCTTAGGAGAGAAAAAGGAGGAGAAGTGGATGGAAAATCACACAAATATTGCCACTCAGGTTCTGATTGATCTTTTAAATATGAAGGTAAGATCTGAGGAGGTCATATATGAACTTTTGTCACTGTAGTGGGGTCCTGTTATTTTCACAGGATAACTGCTGGGGATGAGGGACTGTATCCCCAGGTCATCACAAACGAGGATGAGAATTTGCTGCACTGGCCTACCATATATGTAGACAGTGTAGTATGTGTATAGCCCATGCAAAACGTTCAAGCTAACAGAAGGAGTTACAGCAATTACCTGAATGAGATGGTTGCCTTGGAAGCCTCTTTTAAATAGAAGTAGGTTTAAGCTGCGTCAGATGTAGTTCTATGTTTACTGACAATTCAAGGGTCTTTGGATGCAGGGTATAGCTGCAGATCTTAACAGAGTAAACACTGACTCTAGTAAACTGAAATGGATAGAACTTCACAGTGGTTTAAAGTAATAATTTCTCGAAAGTGTGGTTTTGCTTATGTTTCAGGCTTTTGACTCTGCCTCCCTTTTTGCCTTTGAAGTTAGCATTCATTGTACACTGATCTTTGTTTTCTCCCAAGCACTTTCATCCTCTGCCTCAGGCCATCCCATGTACATGGGAGGAGATCTGTGCAAAAGGCTTTTTTCAAATCCCTCCTTAAAATTAACTTCTGCTATGAATCTTATGAGTAATGGTATGCTGCCGCCGCTTGCTGTGCTGCATATGGCATTTGCCTTGTTACTCTTTGCTTTTCCCATCACATTTTTGGCTCAAAGCTCTGCCCTTTAAAAATAAAGGAGCCTGGTGTGCCAGAAGGTGTTACCTTGGTAGACCAGCTTTGCTTCTTGTATACCTTTGCAGCTGCCTTGGGATGTGAAAGCAGAAGCTGCTTGTGAAAGTGATATCTCAGGGTAAAGATAGGCCTCCGAGGCTTTGTTGGGACAGTGACTCCACCAATTCCTTCTATGATATTGGAGAACAAAAATGAACTGATGTCAGATCCTGGTAATTTCCCCCTTGGTGTCTGATTCTCTCTGTACTTCACCTCCTAAAGAGTTGTTTTATTTGGTCTGTTTAGACTATAGTGTAGCTCATGCAGTGATTTGTATATAGAGATATGGATACCATATAGTCTTGTGGGATAACATCTATTGGCAGTCCATACCCTGTTGAATTAAACCTAGAGAGACCAATCCAGGGTTAGGCGCTGTGAGCAAAAGTCTTTTCTGAGAGCAATGGAGCTAGTGCAGCCAAGCTGTTACATCCACACATCGCTGCTTGGGGATATTAACCTGACTCCAAGAGTAGTACAGTAGTACAGTAGATAAAGTACAGTAGATAAAGATGTCAAAGACCACTCATTGAAACGAATGACCTGGCTGTGGACTGGGTCTCAGGATTACATTGTCCTCCAGAGCTGAACATGGCAATGACTTTGTGATGCCTACTCACAACAGAAGAAAAGCCAAAAAGGTTACATGTTCTTGGGATCTGATGAAAAAAGAACAGTAAGCGCAGCAATTTTAAAAGCAGACTTACCCAAATTGGATGAATCAGGGTACGAAGACTTGCTTGCTTTTGCAGAAATGGCTCCAGCTAATGACTACCAGTCATTGGGATCAGTTTTGTGCCTCATCCAAAATACAATGTGTTGAACAATCATACCATGGGCTGTCTCCTCCCTCTGTCTGGGTTGGCCCAGTGCCATTGTCTTCAGTTGTACAATGCCAGCTCATACCAGCTGGGACTGTAGACTATCATTTGCTTATTCATCAGATTGCAAGGGAAAAATATAAATAGTACTTAGCTCTCTTACTGCTCCCTAGAGAAAAATGGAGGAGTCTCATCTTCACTTAAACAGAAGGGAAAAGTCAAATATTGCTAAAGGTAAAGTTTTGAAATTTTGGCGTCTCAAGTAAAGGGGCAAAAAGCTCATCTTGTCCCACTAAAACTGATAGGAACATTGTCACTGACTGGTGGATGTAGGATGAATCCTCAAATTGAAATAAAGGCCCTTTATGAAAGTAGAATAGTTTTCAGAGGAATTCAGCATCTCATTGCTTCTACCAGTGTTAGCAATATATTGATCAATTTTGCAATTGTAAATAAAGGCAGCAGCCAGTTTGGGTCATTTCTATATACAGAAATATCTCTCTTGAGAACTTGCAAAACGCTCAGTCTTTCTCAAAAGCAGTTGCTTTGTACTGAAACAGCTTTGGCCAGAAACAGAAAGCAATGTCCTTTACTATTACCCCTGCACTCTCCAGGGAGCCACATTCACTCTTTGGTTGGTTAGACTGCCTGCCAAGTCCTCAGCATGTCCAAGAGCAGTCTTACAGCACTGTACCATTCAGAGGATCAGACTTGTGCCAGGAGAGCTGGAGGAATCTTAGCCTGGAGTCACATCAAGTACTCTGTATTCCAGCTCTTCCACCAGTTGACTGTATTGTTTGAGCTTACAGAACAAAAATGTTGTCTACTGTGTGCAACAGTCAGAAGCATAACAGAGAATATCTTTTGTCCCAGGTTGCAAGCAAGTTTTAAGTTGTTTTTCATGTTACTTACTTAGGTGGATAAAAATCTTATCCTTCAGAACAAAACCAGAGCAAAATCACTGTATACTCATCAAGATGTAGGTAAATATGAGTCTGCTTTTTGTTCCGCAATGATTTAGTGCCATCTACAGTGTGAGATGGGTCTTGAAGACCAAAAGCTGTCAGAGGTTTACATCACAAGCAAAGCAAAACAGCATGCACAAAAAAATTACCTTTTGAATTTAAAACATATAAAGACATGATAAAAAGCCAGAAGAAATTAAATTAAAAGCTTGGTATGTATTAAAATAGCAACAGAAGATTTAATATTGTTTAATAAGCTTTGTGCTTTTGAATATGCTTCATTCCAACATAGATTGATGCATTCATATATTATGGGATTTTTTTTTTTCTCAACCCGTTTATTTTTGCTATTGTTGATCAAACTGAGCTTGAAATAAATGACAAAAAGTGACCTGGTGCCATTCTTAATAAGGTTTAGGCAACAGCCTGCCAATCTCTTCTAAGTCCTCTAGTGTTGTCGGTAAGACTTACCTAGACTTAAGGAGGAGAGAATCAAGCCCCTGTTAAGTAAATCCCATTTTGTGGAGTTTTCCTTGTCAGCAGTCATTCACAACCTAGAAGCATGTCACCCTTTTTGAAGTGCTGCGCTCTTGACCAAAGCACATGAACATTTTATTGCCCTTACATTGTCCATGAGGGAGGTTCCCTCATGCCTGACTTCCTCTCCATTATCTCTTCTCTTATGTGCTCTGTTCAGGCAGTAAATCAAAAGGTTTTTTTTTTCCACATTATGATAAACTGAATCATTCACTTCTTTCTCCCCTTGTACAGTCTTGCAGTGAGAAGGCTGAGCCTAGTTGCTCTTCAGGCTTTATATGTCATAAATACAAATTGGGATGGAGAATGAGTTTCTGACAGTTGGATGTGGGCTTGTCCTAACTCTTATACAAAGTGGCAGTCAGGCTCTGAATCATTGCAAGGGCAGCTTCCCAATTTCTGCAGTACCTGCGTGCCCAGGTGGAACTTCTAACAGTGATCTTTGAGAGACACATAGAGAATGACTTCTCTATGCCATTAATTACATTTCTCAAAAAGAATAGGAACTGAAGCAGCAGGCTGTGATCTCAAGATTCCTCACAACCTTCCTCACTGCTCTGCTCTCTCTCCTTGCTTCTTCTTTGCTTGTATTCCTCCTCAATATTTGTAATTCTTTGCAGTTAGATCCATTGCTTTCTTATGCCATCAATATTGTTAGGGTAACACTGACAAAATTCAAGAACATATTTTCTCCTTGTGTATACACACTATGCAGAGCAAGCTTATTAATGTGGAAGCAATACTTGCAGTAATATAATGCACCAGCCTTTCTTTCTGGTAAGTGAATAAATAATTAGAAATACCAGTGTTTATGTGTTGGTAGGGACGTTACTAGGTCCATGCAGAGAGCTCACACCAATTGTGAAAGCCTCATTGATTTTCTGAGCCTGGCAGCAGTCAGGCATAGATTCATCCCATCAAGCGACTGTACTTAACCAAGGTATCTCAGGAGCAGAGTCACTCTTAAAGTCAGTAGAGGAAGAAAGGCATCTGCATTGTAGATTCAGATCTTAGGTGCATATTGGTAGGAGGGGAAGATCTATACAATGAAGAAATCAGAAACAACAATAGAAGGAATCTATGGTGTCCACGCTCCTAACTTAGATACCTCAATAAAGTTAGGATGAATTCACTGGACACTGGAGTTGAGAAGGACGATACTTTTTTTTTTTTTTCAGAATAAAAACAGTTGTAGAATTATGAACAAGAAATTTGTTATGTCTGTGTTCAAGGACACAGTGACTCAGCTGCTTTTCTTAAAAGAAGGATTATGTTAAAGAAGTACCTGCCTTCAATTTATCTTCTGCACAGAAACAACGTGTAGAATATCAAATACTGGGCATTTGCTTTCTCAAGGCAAAAGTATGTCTATAGTTAACTTGAAAATGGTTTGTTTATTCAAAATGTAATGATGACTTCAGTGTTATCAAGCCTGCTTTGGCGATGCTCTTGAGCAACCTGTGTTCTGGATTATAAACATTTAGCACCTGATTGCAGCGTTTGGTTCCTTTCTCTCATATACTCTAGTAATTCAGGAGCAACTTGGCTGAAATTGATGAGCTTTTCCACTCTAAAATCGGAGTGAGGCCCAGCTCTGCAGTCCCCAGGTGGCAGCGTTTGCAGTGTTTGCAGTGTAAAGACACAAAAAGCCCAGGTTGTGGCTCGAAGAGAGCCGGGTTCCCCTGGTGTAGGGGTACCGTGCTCCTGTCTAGGGTTCTGCTGGGAGTCAGTTTGGCCAAGTGCCATTGCTGCATTCAGAAAAACCACTTCCAGCCTTTTTTCCCAAAAGTGCTTCTAAGAGCCTGTGCAGCTTAAACAAGTGTTCCAGTATGGTTCAGAATTAGAAGGTCATGAATTTATGTTAAATCATATCTGGATCATGTCTATCCTAGGAACAGACATTAGAATAGCTCCTATTTGCAAATTGGAAAGTGTGTTGTTCTGTATCTGAAGAAGGAACTCAGAGGAGAGTCACTACCAAATTCTCTATATTCTAGTATACTTTTTGATCTTCAATTTATGGAAAAATAGAATATTCCTGACATCAGGCACATTTATAAATATCAAGTGTATTTAATTGTATTGAAGGCAGGATTTTTGGGTATCCAGGAAGTAGAAAAGAATTTATTTTCTTCCAAATATAAAACCTGTGTCAAGAAATGTACAACATTAGAAATTGCCCCTGCTCTAATTTTTCTCATTAAAAGAAAGAAAAAAACCCCACCTTACAAAAAACCAAGGTAATTGTGGTTACTTCTTTTTCAAATTATATACCTAAATTTCACCATAGCTCTACTGGTTAAATATCACCATCAGTACAACTGCCCTAAATTTACATTGCTGTAAGACTCCTGTTTTGAATTTCTCTGTATCTTGATGCATCTTTAATCTTTTATGACAGTGATAGTTCAGAAACTAGTTCACTCTGACTGAAATGTTTTCCTCTGTGAAAAAGCAAAGACAATCAGAAATAGTATTCTAAAGATAATATCAAGAGTTTTATTTGTGGGAGTATTATTATGGATAGACCAGAAAAAAAAAGAGTGGTTAAAAATTCTCTCTCCAGTGATGCCATTGGAGTCATTTTATCAGACTGAAAAAAACTGCAGATCTGTAGATTAGTGATAATGAGTGATAATTTTCAGAGAAGTTTCAACATGTGTCATAGTTCTGCACGTTCCATTCTTTTCAAAATAAGAATTTCAATGTCTATGTCCAGGGAGCGTTAACGATTCTCTGTGCAGCAGGTTTGGTTTCCTCAGGTGAGATTCTGAAACCGAGTACGATGGCAAATATGGCCCAGCATTAACTTCCTGCACACTCACTTCAACTTTTAAAATAAAATAAACAAGTGGCCTCATGCTGAAATAAAACTGCTGAAACAGCCTTACACTGTTATCTACAATCTTCCCTCAGGAGCAGGTGAGGGAGAAAATGAACTACAACATCAGAAGGTCGGTGCTGTCTCTGTGTACGTTAATTGAAAGTGCTTCGCTCTGGCCCTGGTGGGGGTGTTATAACCTGTATCACTGTAGCAGTGGCCAGAGAATCTGCCCTCTCAGCTAGGATGTGAGGAAATGGTACTAGCTAATGAATATATAAGAAGGGACCTCAGCAACTCAAAATTAAATTATTCCAGTGGTAGCAACCTAAAGAGCAAATACTCTTAAAAGCGGGGCTCTGAAAGAGAAAAGAGCAAGGAACTATCCTGTGGGATCACATATGTTGGGAAAAAGACAGAATGTATTTTTAAGTAGTAGAGAAGAAGAAAGCTGCTGGATAAACTGTGCCAGGAGAGTTTTGAAGTCCTTGTGCCACCCTGAAGGGACCAATAATAAACCTAGGAACTGCAAAAGGTTTTTCAAATCTAAATGTAAGGTGAGAAAACTTGTAGTGTTCACAAGAGGTGTATAAGTACTGTCTGGAGGGCTGGCAATGCAAGTGTAGGTGAGGCTGGGGCAGGCTGAGCATCCCCAGGCATTGAATGAGAGAGAGACTGAGTGAAGCGCAAAAGAGCCAGTGCTGAGCCAAGAAGAGGTGAGCCTTTTTGGAGGGACTCTAACAAATACTGTTCACTGCTATGTGAAAATACATAGACTGGCTGTACATGCCAGGGCGCCGCACACTATTGTGAGCAGAGGGCTATGGTAATGGGGAAGAGTGGTTTGGACTTTACAGCTGAGTAGTTGGAAGGTTTGCTAGAAAAATAAGATTATGTCCCATTTTCCAGTGAATGAGCAGAAAGCTGGAAAATAATTGCCAAGCCTGGTAAGATTAATGGGGCCACTGTTGCTATTGTAGGACAGTGTTTGATTTCATTTTAATATAGGAATTAATGCTAGTGAGGTCTGTGCAGGAGATAGCTGGAAGATGAAAGGAGAATCTCAGTGTAACTTTATGAAGTTTCCAATCCTCACAGCTGTAGAGAATAACAAAGTTCATGTAGAAAGCATGAAACCCGGAAGCTCAATACCTGAAAACAACTAGTAGAACTTGAAAACTGTTATTTTAAAATATCATATATCACATATCTAGGACAATCTCTTGGTGTCAGAGGGAAGTTCAGTTGCTTAGGGTTATCTGCCGCATGCTTAGCTGCTATTGCCACAGCTGCTAAATGCAAATCAGTCTTTTGCTCTCTAGTTACTTTAGATACACTTCTCAGACATTTATTTCTGGACAAATTCTGTATTTGTAACAGACAGGTAGGATATTTAGTGTTTGGGGAGGATTTACAGGAAAAAAAACTTGTTATGTCTTCCCCCATAAAATTTAGCAAGTAAATTTACTGAGATAACAAAACCATAGTACTGGTAAAATACATCCCAGACGTGTCTGTTTAATCACTGATCCACTATTGTTTGTTTGTGTAGACTGCTAACTTTTTGCTCTTCACACCTTGCTAACATATTCTGCACATTGTCAAAAAACCTCAGGCTGAGGCTCTCACCACCACCACTGCGTTGCAGGCTGTCTTGGAAGTGAGCTTTGAGGATGTGCTCTGACGAGAAGCCTAGAGAAGGATGCCATAGTTGTCTGCTTCAGGCTTTGGTAATTAATGGCAGGAGAAAGCACAGAAGAAATTAATAAAATGTATTTAGAAATTAGTAGGGAATCTAATAAGTAGCGCATTTACTGCAACTGAGTGAAAATTTTTGTGTCTGCATGTAACAAACATAGATTTCATCTATCAAAAATGTTCATACTGGAAATGGCACAGTCCATAGATGAGGGGAGGATTATTTACTTCCCTGCCTCTTAACCTCTGTGTGCAGAAGTAACACGTTTTATACAGATGTGTGTAGACTGTCAGACACCTGATTGCTACTGGTGAAATCTGACTAGCTATAAACCTGCCCCAGTTTGCAAGCTGAGTTGCTTAATGAGCACGGTGCTGGTCCTGGGCTAATAGCTGCTAAGTTTGGGCTTAGCGCTGTGGCACTGTAGCTCTCCAGCAACCATGCAGCTTTGCATGCAGAGGAGTGGACACATCCCTTTCTGTGCCTGCCCAGCTACTTCTGTTCTTAAATAATGTCCTACCTGTAATGCTGCTAACATTTTTCTGCCTTTGTCTGTTACCCTGTCACACATCCTGCTTTGATGCTGGACCCAGGCAGGTGGCTTGATGTTTCCCTGCTGGGGACAGCTGCTCTCCCAGCAGGCTCCTTCACAGCTTCTTTGTACACCTGGATTAGCAATGTTTTGGGTAGGATGTGGAGAAAGGAGATACTCTCTCCAGTGGGGGGCAGGGATGTATTTTATTCGAGGTACTGGTCATTTATGGGTCAGATAATTTTTTGGATGAAGGTGGTGAAGTAAACTGCAAGTGTGGGCAAATGGGAATTTCAGAGAGAGTGTAATTGAGGGTGCAAATAATTTCTGTGGAGAGACACATGCATATGAATATAGGGAAAAAAAGTCTGTGAAGACTCTAGTAGATGGGAGGACAGACAGTTTTGTCCATTTTGCCTCACAGCATCATCAGCAAAGACAGACTCCTCCCATCTGCTGGGCTTGGTAGCATAATTCAGTGAGCCCATGGGAGGTGGCTGCATCATCCCAAGGTGCTCCTTTGCCAGAGAGCAGGCACATACACACGCTCCTGCTGGTGCTCACCTAAGGACAGCCGCTACCCATTATATTTTGGTTTCTGTTGGTGCTTCTTGCACCCAACTTAAAAATGAAGGGACTTAACTGGCAAGCAGAAGGACTCCTTGCCTTCACTGAAAAGAATTCACCATCCTACAGGCTTTGAGCCATAGAAAATAGCAAAGGACTGGGAAAATCCTGGCAGCAGCAGTTACTGGCTGGTCAGGATATCCCAGCTGTGCCCTCCTCCCAGTGGTATAAAACGATGGGCCCTATAATGCACCAGGAATCCCAGCTCTTCTGCTTCAGGTCTGCCAGTTGGAGCAGCCGCTGCATCCACAGCTCCCCGCCTGAGGAAAAAGTGGGACTGGTGGCGAGTTCTGTCTTTGTGCCCTCACTTTTCCTTTCCTCACCCAGAGCTTGGCTGCAAGTCCCAGTCTTCTCAGAAGAGCTTCCTCTTGCTGTTCTCCTCCATATAGACAAGATAGGTTTTCTTCATCCCAGCTAGAAGCCAGCCCTCCTCAGGAACTCCCCTCCACTCCTCACAGAAGTTCCTCTCCACCTGCCTCCTAGACAGCAAGTTTGTTCCTGGGAGGAAGAGAATGCTGTCACAGCATCCTACAGAGACGTGCGTTACAAAATCCCATTTCTGTGGGATACCCTTTTATGGGCTTTGCTTATAGTCACCAGCACAAGTGCTCTAATATGTGATTATAGAAGACTTGTAACTAAATTTTAGCAGCAACCCTCTCCCCTATTATATCAACTCCTAGTGTTAGTAGATACCCAAAGCTCTGGTATATGATTAGTGGTGAGCTGTACCACTGTAACTATTAACAAAATAATACTGTTTCTATAAAGATTTTATTCATAAAAAGCTCAAGAAATAGGCACAAAATGTACTGAATCTGTAGGAAAATAAGAAATTTGCCATCTCTTTTAATGTGTCTTGTATATGCATGAACTAAGATAATTTTTTCCAACTGCCACGGGTTACTAGTGCTTCTAGTCCAAATATGTAAAATAATCCTCTGTGGATTATTTTTCCTTTAGAATCTGTCACATCTCTGGGATTATAGCTGCAGAAGTTCAATAATACCACATAATTTGGTTGGCAATAGACTGCTTACCCTGGGAGCATTCCAGTTTGTTTAGCTTTTTTTAACCTTATTTCTTTTAATTTAGGAGACAATAATTGGATTCTCAGCATTTTCACTGGCAGTTCTTGGACCAGCTGGATGGTTCCTGTGCCACCTTCCAAGCTATAAAAAGAAATAGAAAACATCCCTTCAAAATTAAGATCTGAAGGCTACAATAAACTGTAATACTCCTAACTTGGACTCTCTTGAAAAGAACACAGTGGCTTGACAGCCAGTTTAAAACAAAATGATTGAAAACTGAGTTCAGGTTTTATGTACGTCACATTGCTTCCACATGAAAAAAACCACCAAAAGTCCTGATAGAGAATATAGCTAAATAAACTCCCAGTTCACACACCATCATCAGTCCTGTGGGACAGGTCCCAGGTCAGAAAGCTTTTGCAGATATTGTAGAAGTGGACCCAGATATAAAATGATGTAGCAATGCAAAATAGTGGTAGGTCTACTCTTCCATCACCTGCTGCCGTTGGACCAGTCTGCATGGGCCAGCCTGAATCTGTCATCAGGTACTGCGGGAAAATAACGGAAGATTGTCAAGGAGGATTGTAAACACGCTCAAGTGACTTGCAGCTGGGCTGTTGAAAAACACATAGCATACTAACTGTTGTTTGGCCTTGTGTGTTGGACAAGTAGAACATCTGTGTTTAGATAGTGTAGGCCTGTGATAGACTTAGAGAGACCCATTGAACATGCTTGAGATTCCTGCCCTGCTGTGAGAAAGATCGAAGCACAGTGGTAAATTATGCCTGCATGAATCCTTGAAATACAGGTGAAAACAGCAGGTTCAGTGATCCTCTAGCATGGACCAAGCTCTGT
>NW_009598956.1:20641-27637 GCF_000690535.1 Cariama cristata
CTCTGTCTGGGTACTGCTTCAGGGATTCCCCCGGTTGGGAAGGCAGTGAAAATAAATTCACTCCTTGCATTTCATCCGTGGTTTTGTGGTTGTTCCTGCATCCTGCCTGTGCCAGCTTACACAGGTACAACCAAAACTTTAAACTAAATAAATGGGAGAAAATACAGAAAAAATATTTTTATAGTACTTTCTTTTATACTCATCTCAGACAAAAACTCTGAGAGTTCAAGATGATTTTCTTGAAAGCTTATCTTTAATCTTTACATGTATTCTTTTGGTGTGTTCCCCCACCCAATCTATTCTTCCACCAGAATAAATGTTTTTCTGCAGGCCATGATTGCCAGATACTTCAATTTGTTTTCAATTTTTAGATTAAAATTTGTGACATTTGAGAGATTTTCCCATAGTTGCTATTTATAATGCATGCTATGATAAATACTTTGAAATCTAGGCTATGTTTGAAATAAATACAATAAATAATACTTGTGATGCCATGTTACATGTGTTATAAAGGAATGTCTTCTGATGATTTCATATCTGTCTTGCAAAAAAATACAGAATATTAAATTTTTGTGATGCTTAAGTATTGGTTGTGGTGCTTAACTATTAGTAGTATATGATTTATAATCCCATTAAGTCATTTGTAATGTCTAATATCAAAACAGATTCTGAAAGTAGGACTGTGAAAGTGTAAAAGTGTACATTCTTGCTGTACTTCTAAAATATGATTTTCAAATATATTGTCTGAGTTCTCTTCAGTCTTTTAACCGTGACTGAGATTTTCAGAGTGAGAATGGAGGCATCCTGACTGTTTAAAGAAAGTGATACTGGTTTATTTTTTCCAAAAAACAATAGTTTTATCACTGAATTGGACAGCCTGATGTGAAAGCCCAGTTATGTATGTGGAAAGTTTCCCACATATTTTGGTGAGTTTTGGATACGCGCCTCCATTCCTGGTATTCAGAGAAGAAAAACCCATGCCAGTAAATGAAAGGTAGCTGAGCAAGTACTCTGAACTCTGCTCCTGCACACCATGAGCACATCCACTGAAATCAGTAAAGCTATTTTGCAGAAGCTTTTGTAAAAACGGTTTTGAACATTTCAATGTGCTTGCTTGTCCTGCATCTGATTTGTCATCCTTCTCTCACCCAGTAATAACTAAATAAATCAGTAAGATATGACATTTCAATCATTGTATTTGTCCTCTTAAATTGTGGCAATGAATAATAAGATTGCCTGGTTATGATGCATACTGGGGGTATGTGAGTGAAGCACTGAGAATTGCATTAGATGAAACGCAGTAAAAAAGTCATTTGGTGTTTAATATCTGGCAATATAGATATATAGAGATGTTTATATTGAAGCAGAAGAAACTACTTACCTAAAGGACTATTTAAAATGTAAGTATTTTTCATAATTTTTTTTCTGATTTCCAGTCCACTTCAAGCATTTCTTCCTAAAAGTAATATGGATTACATTTTACAGGTATTTTAAGATACTGCTGTTTTCATGTAGCCCTCTTTACTGATGGATTGCAAATGGATCTTTAATCCTGAGACTGGAAGCTCTGGGGAATGTGGTACACACAAACCCAAGATGAACAGGAGGGAAGCCAGGTCATTGCAGGCACCTTTATTGCTGTTAGCATGGTATGAGTGAGCTAATAAGTTTTACCAAATGCAAGAGTTTTTATTTTCTGACCTAAACCCGCGAGAGTTCAGCCAGGGCTGGGCTGATAAATGCAGCCAGTGGTGCCTGGGGCTCCAGCTCCACCAGGTGGTTTTTCCTCAGGCTTCGTGCAACTCCCAGAGCTGTTTGGTCAAAATGAGTTTTGCATTTCAGCAGCAAATGACCCTACCTGCAGCCTGATGGGTACCACAGTGCTGGGGCTCCCTGCTAGCTCAGGGCTCCCCGAGCGGTGCTGAGCTTTGCATGCGGACATCAGCGGAGCCTTTTGCAAAGAGAGGCAAGGGCCACCCTCCTGTAATTCTGCAAATGGGGAGTACTAAACTTGAAGCACTTGCCTAAGATCAGGCAGCAGGTTAGGAGGAGGTGGAAACAGACTATTGGAGGAAGGTTTCCTGCTGTGCTTCTCATCATATATCTACATCAATGGTTTGCATTTCTTGCAGATGTGCCAAAGCAGGTTTTAAGCTGGCTACAGGTACAAACATATGCCTAAGGGTAAGTGGCTAAAGCCTGTCTTTCCGTAGGGACATAAGTAACAGCCATTCCAGCTAAGACAAAAGGTCTTGTATTGAATTAAACTTTGGAATATTTACATGGTTTGTGATTATAGTTATGTACTGCAGTACATATTTATGCTGAAATACTCATTATAGCTCTGAGTAAGTAGAAGGAGAAGTGACCATGGTGCCTTTCAGCCACTATATTGCCTCTTCTCAAGAATGGATGCTCTGGATGAGCTCACACTTAATTTGAGAGGCCCAGTAGTATTCAGCTTATGGTCCATACACACACTGGGTCTGCAAAAAGTAGCTGGAAATACTAACCAATTGTCAGTAGGCTTAAATTTGCTATAGATAGGGCAAGACATCCACTTGACAATTTGTAAGGGTCTGCAGATTAGAAAAATATCCACATTCCTGTGTAAAGTGCAGCAGCTTTCCTACAGGCTGCTCTAAGAGTGCCCCAGTTCTGTCAATTTAGTTCACTTTGTGTTTCACACCAAGGCTCTCATCTCCAATAGTCCACCCTTCAGTTCATCTTACGTAGCTCCTGGACTCCTGCGTGGAGCAAACCAATTTGGAGGAGAGACTAGCGAGCTTACTGGCTGCTAAGAAGGTAGCCTTCAAGAGCATGAGCAAAGTCAGTCAACTTTAGTTGTTACTGAGCCAGGGCCTGCACCCTGGCATGGGTCACAAACATGGTACACACGCAGTAAAATGCCGAGGACCTTAGCAGCATTGAATGTCTCATGCTTTCTCCTCGCCTCCTTCATGGAAAATGTCATCCCTTCTTTTGCTCTCTGTCACTGTTTTTGCCCAGCAGGGCCCTTTCCCAAACATTTTTATTTCAGTGTAGAAATACTAACACAAAACAAAAATTATTCTCTGGGTTTCTTGTCTTCCATGTTCATGTCTCAGCCTTTGGGCCATGACGCTGTGATAGGTTTAAGAAGGCAATTTTTTGACATTTGTCATTCTAATTCCTAAAGTATTACTAGCACTACCGTGTGCTTTTACTTTAGACATGTAAGTAGGTGGTATAGTCAATTCTGCACAAGTCTGAGATTAAAGGTAAGAAAAAAATTCAATTTATTGGGCGGAGATCTAATTCAGCCAGGGTGATGCTAATTTTCACAAACATGGCATGGTAGCTGTCACAAGTACTGTGCTCCTTAGAGCTAGTAAACCCAACCTCTGATTTTATAATAGTCCTAGAACATGCTCATCAGGTTTGTGCTAGTTCTCTATGCAGGTCAGCATTTATTTCTCAAAACTCCACTGCTATGGCAACAAATTAAGTATTTTGTTCGCTTAGAGGCTAATGAGATTACTCTAGAAGACAAATTGAGGACATTTATCAGAGATTTTTTTTACAATGACAGATACTGACAAATGTAATAAAGCTAACATCCACAGAGTTAGTTGAAATAATTATCAGAATAAGAAGAAAATTGCAGATTTGTAAATACAACCAAATAAACACTGTATTTCCTAATGATGGAGTTTTTTTCCTGAAGTCTTAATTATTCTAAATTGGGGAGAGAAAGAACAAATATTAACATCTTAAGCTGGGTACTCTGTTGGGATCACAGTGCTAGCAATGAGACCCAGAGCTCTTTACCACTCAGTCTCTCACTTCAAATCAACCCAAGCCAGTGATGACTGAAATGCATTTGTCACATGCCAGATGGCATAACTGATATGAGTTGGTGTCTTCAGCCAAGCTTCTGATCACATCACAATCACTTCTGTCATGACTGCCAACTTCTATTATTCTATTCTATTCTATTCTATTCTATTCTATTCTAGTCTATTCTATTCTACTTTATTCTATTCCCTATCCTAATTTCTATCCTACTATACTCTATGCCTTCCTCCTCATTCCTGTCCCCCCATAGCAGGAGGTCTGGTTGATTTTTTTTCTGTACATACTGCTGGCTGACAGTTACACTAAAGGCAAGATAGGAAGTTTTCTTTGCATTTTTGAGTCTCAGCACAGAGGTTAACACTGGATATATCCTCAGAAGAAGAAATTATTTTCCTGCACAAGACTATACAAGCTGTCAGTAATATTGTCTTTTGTGCATAGACATGATTTTCTGTGAGCAAAAAGAGGTGCCTTTCCTGTTCACTTTCTCTTGGCTGATGCCAGTTAACCCAGGTGTCTGAGCCTCAAGGAACAGCTCCAGAAATCATCCTGTATCAACCAGGATACATGCTGTAGCCTACCTGTGCTGAGCCTAATAGTTCAGTTTAATCCC
Organism: Cariama cristata; assembly: GCF_000690535.1. Taxonomy (NCBI): domain Eukaryota; kingdom Metazoa; phylum Chordata; class Aves; order Cariamiformes; family Cariamidae; genus Cariama; species Cariama cristata. Next base: position 25,092 of record NW_009598956.1, read on the forward strand.
AGATAGACTTTTTCCTCAAGCGATTATCTGTTTTGCCATCATTCATGAGGATTAATGCTTACAGAAAGCAAAGATTTAGGAACAAATTACATTTAATGAGGTCTAACTCTTGCTGTCAACTGCACATGTCTGAGCCTGAGGGACTCCATCTGCTGTGTGAATCTGACAGGGAGGAGGTCGGTCCCTGTGCAGGAGCTGTTCGGGGGCTCCGGTCCTGTACCAAGCACCCTGCATCTGCGTTAGGTTAGCCTGGTAAACACCCAGAGAGCACCATGTGGGTTGAAAAGTCCTGAGTGCCAGAGAAGCTTGCCCTCTCCTGCTCCAGTTGACTTGTTATGCTTGGCTTTTCTTATTGAGATTACCATTGCTCTCCCTTGCCTCCTTCATTTCATGGCAGAGCCTTCAATTCAGAAAGGCTTGTAGTGATTAAAGCAAGACTTTGAGACATTCCAAACATCTCCCTACCCCTACTGCAGGTTTTAGTATCCCTATCACAATGCAGTTAATGATAACCTCCTGCCAGAAATTGTGAGCAAGTTTCAAAAAATTGAGACACTGGCTTAAAATAAATTAAATTGGAAGTCGGCTGTCTTTGTTTTATGTTGTTTGATAAAACTTACAAAGCATTTAGGTCCCTGCCTCTCATTTAGTCTTTGAAATCCTTATTTGTTTCAAACATTGTTTATATTGCATTTGAGTCTCTGAACGTGTCAGACAAGAACTAACTTTTATTTAAAATTCAAAGAAAGATTCATGTAATTACCTGGCTCTGGAAGCTGAGCCTTTAAGGAAAACATGGTGGGAATGTATCAAGAGTTGGTAACAGTGAACATTTCTGTATACAAATGTGTACATATATACCTGTAAATAGACACATAGATTTATTTTTTACATATGCATATTTCCACTTCAATTTATGAACAATTTAAGAAATTTTCTGTATATGATTCAAGGTAAGAGAGCTTAGGATTTTGTATATTTCAGAAAGGATTACCTTTCTAAAAGTAGATTTGTTAATGCTTGGAGATTAAAACAATGAACAATACTAGATTTTGTGTCTCTGTTCAGAGCTGAATACTTGAAACTGTAATTCAAAGTGACAACAGTCACATAAAATAGTGAGTTAAGCTCTGGATGACTTCTTTTCTTCTTACAGTATATTTCATTAATTTATTCTTGAATTACATTGTCACTGCAATGCACACTGTTACGGCAGATGAAAATTAGTTAAAAACCAGCACAAAGCACACAAACAGTACGCTCCCAATTCCTTCCAAACCTTATCTTACCTTAACCTGCAAAAGCCACAGTAGAAGGAAATATGAGCATTAAGTCTCTTCAGTCAGTGAAACAGAGATGTGGTTTATAACTAATTCCTCTGTAAGAGGTAGGTACATTTTGTAGCTCTCTTGAATATAGTTTTTAATATCCAGACATCCAGCTGACTGATTTTCAATGATCACCTCCCTCAAGTGCCAGAATGGTCCCTGCCAACACGGAGGAAGTCAAGCACAGGTCACAGGGGGCTTGCACAGATGAACAAGGTGTTCCTGACAAAAGTCAAACATAAGAATGAAGCATACAAGAGATGAAAGCAGGAGCAGGTGACCTATGAGGAACAAGAAACACTGGCCAAGTGTGCAGGGCTGGGGTTAGGAAAAGCAAGGTCCATCAGGAATTGAATCTGTTGAGGGAACATGAAGACCAATGAGAAGGGCTTCTACAGGGACAACAGCAGCAAAAGGAAGGCCAGGGAAAATGCTGGTCCATTGATCAATGGGGCAGGGGACCTGCTGATGAATGAAATGAAAAAGGCCAAAGTACCCAATTTCTTCTTTACTTTGGTCTTTTCTGGTAGGACCTGCATTCAGGAATTCCAGGCACCTGAGGCCAATGAGACATTCTGGAACAAGGAAGACTTACTGGTCAGTAGAGGACGATCAGATAAGGGAACATTTTAAAAAACCAGACATACAGAGTCCACGGGACATGATAGGATGCACACACAAGTGCTGAGGGAGTCAGCCAATGTCATTGTAAGGCTGCTTTTGATTATCTTTAAAAGGTCAAGGCAACTGGGAGAGAGTCCTGCGAAACAGAAGAAAGCAAATGCCACTCCTATTTTCAAGGACAAGCAGGAGGATCCAGGAAACTATAGGCCATTTAGCCTCACCTTGATACCTGGGAAGACGATGGAGCAAATAATCCTAGAAAGCAATTCCAAACACATTAAGGACAAGAAGGTGATAAGGAGTAGTCAGTGTGGATTTACAAAGAGAAAATCATGCCTGACCAACCTGATAGCCTTCTGCAAAAAAATGACTAGCTCAGTGGATGAGGGGAGAGAAGTGTATGTTTATCTTTACTTTAGCAAGACTTTCATCGCTGTCCCCCATAACATCGGCATTGACAAACTGATGAAGTATGGAGTATGTAAGTTGACAATGATGTGAATTGAAAAGTGGCCAAACAAACTGCAGGCTCAATGGGTTGTGATCAGTGGCACAAAGTCGAGCTGGAAACCAGCCACTAGTGCTGTAATGCAG
>NW_009598956.1:27821-31617 GCF_000690535.1 Cariama cristata
GACAAAAGGTCGGGCTGAAACCCAGCCACTAGTGCTGTAATGCAGAGGGCAATATGGGGCCAGTACTGTTTCATGTCTTTGTAAATGACCTGGATGATGGGACACCCTCTGCAAATATGCAGATGATACAAAACTGGGAGGAGCGGTTGATACACCACATGGTTGTGCTGTCATTCAGGTGGATCTTGAGAGGTTGGAGAAATGGGCCAACAGGAGTCTCCTGAAGTTCAACAGATGAAAATTCAAGCCCTGCATCTCGGGAAGAATAACCTAAGCACCAGTACAGAGTAGGGGCTGACCAGCTGGAAAGCAGCTCTGCAGAGAAGGATGATGAAAAGACTGGAGCACCTGTCATATAAGGAGAGACTGAGAGAGCTGGGATTGTTTAGCTTCAATGAGAAAAGGCTTGGGGGGGGGGGGGGGGGGGGGGGGGGGGGTGTCTTACCAATGTGTATAAATACCTGAGAGGAGGCAGTAAGAAGATGGAGCCAGACTCTTCTCAGTGGCGCTCAGTGGCAGGACCAGAGGCAACGGTCGCAAACTGAAACACAGCAAATTCCACTGAAACATTACGAAAAAACTTTTCTACTGTGAGGATGGTCAAACCTTGGAACAGGTTGCTTAGAGAGGTTGTGGGGTCTCCATCCTTGCAGATACTCAAAACCTGATTGGACATTGTCCCAAGCAATCTGCTGTAGTTGGCCTTGCTTTGAGCAGGGAAATTGGAGTAGACAAGCTCTAGAGGTTCCTTCCAACCTCAGTGATTCTATGATTCTGTGAAATTTCCACTCATCAACTCAAAAAAGTACTATTTGTTCTTTTTGGTTTTCCAGTTGGTAAGTAAGTTTTCCATTCCCCATTCATTTATTGTTAAAAATATATTCTTGCATTAATGACTTGTAGACTTTCAGGTGCCTGTAGCTTTTATGTGTTCTCCTGAGTGCATGCAGAGGTAAAAAGGATAGGGACATAGACCTTAGCTGCTTAAAAATGTTTCCAGTGGAACACTATACCCATTTTATCAGGCAAAATCATAAGGATCTTGCTGAGAAACGGTGACTTCTGTTCAGCAAAGGGACTTGAGGGATGAATTTCCAGGATGCCATGTTCCTGTATTTGCTCCTTTATGAGATTTGTTCCCAATTTAAAACATGAGTCTCTAGACTTGTATTAACAAGCTAGGCAAATCTATCAAATTGTTTGACCAAATAACAGATGACTTGTATTATGATTTATTTGGGGCTTAGGCATTGTTTAGACATGCAGAAGGACTCATAAGCAATAAATTGCTTTCCATATACCTGAATTACATGCTGAACTGTATAGGACCTTGTTCAGTAAATGCAGGCATAGCCGCAATTTTCAGGCACTTAAGCCAAAGAAGAAATTTTAAGTGAGAAATGGAATTCATATTTTCTCAGTGTATTCCTGCTTTATCAACCCGAGTGTTTTTAGCAGGCTCACCACTGCAGTATGCGAACACTTGGTGTATTTTAAAGGGTACCTATGGGACCTGAGTTCCTTTCAGTGTAGAGAGTTCTCTATTGTTCTGTAATGAGCAATAAAGCAGTTCAGATTGATTTGTTGCATCAACAGACAGAAATTCAAGCTGAAGATGAAACCTGCCTTCAACAGCCTGTTTTAATGAAGTCTGAAATCCATTTGTCTACGTTTTCGTCACTTACGTTCTATATTGTGAGACCTAGGGTTGGGGGAAGCGGGGCTTGTAGCACCATGTGACCTCCCTGGGAACTTCATTAAATAAAAATAAATAGAAAAAATCTTATTGACTTCAGTAGGATCTGACATCGTTTGTCTGTTTCTAATAAAAGATTAAACTTCAACATGTATTCTTAAATGTTCAAATGTAAAAGAGGAAACTTAAATGGTGAGGTAGCAATGTACATGATCTTGCAGCGACCTCAACAGGAAGAAGCAGCAAACCCCACAGGGGAATGGGGCAGTGCGCTCTGATTTCGTGAGGTACTGCTCAGGGAAATGGAGGCGACTCCCCTTCCAGTTAACACATGCCTTTCAGTTGCTGATCAGTCCCACTATAGTAATCGCAGCTTCTTTATACCAGCCAGTAGTAGTGGTTTAAGTTGGCTCTGCTCTTTCTTTGGGGCTTGCAAGGAGCAGGGACTGTGGAAAGAACTATGGCCTCAAGGAAATGCAGCAAGAGCTCTATTTTGGACCTAATTAAGTGGTGTTGAAAAAACATTGCACATGCAGTATTTTTAGAAGATTGGTTTGAGACAAAAAGCCAACCTGTTAAATCCAGTGAACAGCATCTGCCCTTTCACCACAGTTCTTGGCACAGAATGTGCATTGTCCCCAAATCAGGGCAGGAGTAATTTGGAAGTCCTGCCTTGTATCACAGACTGGTGGGGGTTGGCAGGGACCTCTGGAGATCATCTCGTCCAACCCCCCTGCCAAAGCAGGGTCACCTACAACAAGTTGCACAGGATTGCATCCAGGTGGGTTTTGAATATCTCCAGAGAAGGGGACTCCACAACCTCTCTGGGCAGCCTGTGCCAGTGCTCTGCCACCCTCAAAGTAATGAAGTTCTTCCTCATGTTCAGATGGAACTTCCTGAGTTTCAGTTTGTGCCCGTTGCCCCTTAACCTGTCGCTGGGCACAAGCTGAAAAGAGTCTGGCCCCATCCTCTTGACACCCACTCTTAAGGTATTTGTAAGCATTGATGAGATCCCCTCTCAGTCTTCTCTTCTCCAGGCTGAACAGACCCAGTTCCCTCAGCCTTTCCTCGTAAGAGAGATGCTCCAGTCTCCTATTGCATAACAAACAATAAAAAGTACTTACTTTCCTCCACCTCCACAGCACAGTTCTCTTTGGCTGCTGCAGGCCTACTCATCTTACGCAGCCCAGTGTTTTGAGGAGAGTATGTTGCAACTGGCTTTTTATCAAGACTCCCATGCCCTGGCTGATGAAATACTACTGCTTCCACATATTTATCTCAGACATATGAGAATCTGAAAAACTGTTTTGGAAAGTTTCAGACAAGAAACTCATAGTTAGCTGTTCATTTCTGAGACCTGTTAAGGCCAAGTCAGGGTGCTGGGGAAGCTGGAAGGACACAAACTGGTGAAATAATTTCTCTTGGAGGAAACAAATTGTATTGTTATTACTGTACTCTGACCACAACTGGCCTTTCCATCCGACCTTCATCCTGCACTGGCAGCACCTGGGGCAGTAACCATAGCTGGGATCTGGTGACGGAGAGGGAACGCAGCTGCCGCTGAGCTCAGCCCTTGTCTCCTCGGGGGAGGTGTAATGGTCCTGAGATGCCCGGCGCGCTGTGGAAACAAGTGGGGAAACCCAGCCAGAGGCATCTGACTGCATGCCCTCCTGAGGTACACAGCTGGAGCCCAAGGGCCAAGGGGAGGAGAAGCATTCAAGGGAACAACATTCCTGTTTCAAGCAAAGAATAAAACGGACGACACTGACACAGCGCCATGAACCACCCCTGGCAATAATACCACCATCCCTCGCCTAGCTCCATGCTCCCCTTCTTGCAGCTCCCCGCAGAACAGGGCGTCGGCCCGGGAGATGCGCACCAGCAGCACCCTCAGCAGTCCCAAACACCCTCGGAGCCCCGGGGACATCGCCGAGGCTCGGCTGGGCTCATCAAAATCTTCCCGCCCGGTAGCTCCCGGCCCAGCGCTGCAGCAAGCTCGGCCCTTCGGCGGAGTAACATCCTCGCCTGGGGCTGGTCCTTCGGGGCTGCTCCGGGACGGACAGCGCTCCCCCCGCCCCATCCCTTCCAAGGCCTCCCTTG
>NW_009598957.1:0-12692 GCF_000690535.1 Cariama cristata
CGGAGGGATGCAGAGGACGTGGGAACGCGTTGTTTCCCCGTGTCCCGGGGCCAGACTGCGCTGGGCCCCTTCCCCGGGCCAGGCGGGCACCGGGACGGGAACAACCCCCGCCGGCCCCGGGCACCCGCGGAGCTTGCGGACCTCCTCCGTCCTACATCTTCCACGCTCCCCTTTATCGCCCAGTTCTTCAGCCCGGTTGCTTGCCTCACCCCACGGCGTCGTAGAGCAGCAAAAAGTAGTGTTTGCCGGGGCGTAGAGAAGGAGAAGAAGGGCTTGCGAGGAGCGGAACGTGCTCGGGCTTGACAGCGACACCGCGTGCAAATTTCTTGGCTCTCCGATTTGCTTTAATGAGTGGGGACGCACACGCTAGCGACAACTTTTAGCTAGGATTTCCTCTTGTGGGATATCGGCTCCTGTAGCTGCGTGCGTTAACAGCGCTACCAAATCACGCGTGTGTGTAAATTTCTTGAAAGGAATTGTAACTTTGACATTTGTGCAGAGAAACAAAAAACCCTTCTTTCTCCCTCCATTCTGAGAAGATAGGGTGTTCGCTTTGGGGCATCTGGCAAGAATTTGCTAAACAGTTATTTGCTTTTCGTAAAAGCAACAGGAAACGGAGAGAAAACTCTCAATTCTGTAAAGCGGCCCCTATTGCAGCTTTGCTTGCTTGCTTTTTTTTTTTTGTGGTTTTTGTTTGTTTGTTTGTTTTTTCTTTCCGCCCCGTCCCCCTTCCGGAGCACCTGCAGTGTGAGCAAAGCCGATCAGTGGCTCATGGGTGGTTTTCGAAACGTGCCCGTCAGTGCCCACTGGGCAGGAGCCCCGTCTCCCCCTTCCCGGGCGGTTTGTCCACCCGAGCCACAGCCGCCCACCCTCCTTCTCCCGGCCCGTGCCGCCACGGAACACAGGAGCCCCCCTTGGCAAACTTGAAGTTAGATGTCAACCCTTTCCTTTAGAGCAAGGTCCAGGGCGGCCGAGGGGTCCTGGGCAGGGAGAGGGAGGTGGATCTCTCTGCACACCGGGCAGCATCGCTTGCAGGGTGTGCCCCTGCTCCGCAGCCGCCTCGGGTGCCGCTTCGGCTCTGCTGTCAGCTCCTGTCCATGAAGAGGTGCTGCTCTGCCCCTAGAATGCAAGTTTATATTTGCATTATATTTAGGCTTGCTCAGTAGGGAATTTACGTGTGGGGGGGAAGGGGGCTGGGATGGAGGAAGGAGAAAAGCAACAAACAGGCAACTTCCATCCTTATGCAAAACTCATGTGCAAGAGGTTACTGGACTGATGCTGTACATCAGGTGTACGTCGAGATGAGAGCAGCGCTTGACACCCCTCAAATGACCAAGAATATTGTGCACTGATAGGGCATCTGTCCGTTGCATTTGTGGCTTTTCTAATAAAGGAAATAAATGTATATTGCAATTAACAGATTGTGAGCTTCTGTGAAATGCTTTTAGACAGCTGTACGCCTTCTTATGAAGGTATAGTTGTTTTCAGCTGCGTTATATTCACTGTTGGATTTGAAAGAAGCAGCTCACTCTGTCTTGTACATGTGAGCTCTTCCTCCAAACTTTCCCAGCTGAGCTGTGGTCCTTCCAAGCCGCAGTTCATGCGCTCAGCCCAGTGTGCCTGGGATGTGCAGGGGCTGTTGTGGTTGCTTACCTGCTCTACCTTGGAGATGGAGGCCAATAAGCTTCTGAAAATACCTAGCCTGTGTTACTGCATACTGCATCTCAAAGCACTGGACAGTCAGAGGGGCTGTCAGTCATCCCATCCCATAGAAGCACAGCTAGCTTTGGTGCACACCTCAGCTGTCGTGCCACTGCATTATAGTCGTTGGTCATGTCGTATCCAAGATAATCATTCCCTGTGCTTCAAATCTTGGTTTAAATCCCTTTGAGAATACATAGCCCTGATGACTTACAGCAGAACAGTATTCTGATACAGGAGGCTGAGCACTTTTGCTTTTGGTGCACTCATTGTCATGGTAGGTCCAGGTATTTCCCTCTGAACTGGGAATGGAAGTTTTGGAAGTTGACAACTTTTATACTGATGAGGTAAACGTAGGTAAAAGAATGACATTCATAGTGAGTGTTGATCACAGCCTTCCTTCCTTCCGCCTGCTCCACACCTGTCAACATCCTGTGAAGGGGTTAAGAACATAGAAGGTGTACTTAAGTAGAGTTTTTAGAAAAAGAGGACTGAAAATGCACTAAAATTATTGTGCTACTTTACTAAAAAGAAAATAAAACTTACGGGTTTTATCTTGTAATTTAATTTTTGTTAAACTGGTTTGTAAAGTTTGAATCTGTTACAAGTTAGTGGATTCTGTATGTAAGGCAGCTGATATGGAAACATAAAAAAATTACCAAGTGGTAAAAAACCAATGTCAAATCACCTGATTGTACTCTGGGCATGTGCTACTTGTACAAAGGCAAAAACTAAGTTTGTAATCACAAATTATTGGAGTGATGTTAAAGCAGTGATATAGAGTACTCCTTTTATTGAAAAAGTAATATTTAAGCTTTCAGTTGGGAGTCTTACTAAAAAAGCTTTATCTTTTATGTTTTCAAGAAAAGGAATTCCACAAAACCCTGAAGCCGAGGTATTTGAGCAAGTTTCTCTTACTGGTCTCAGGATTGTGTAATGATACATGTTACATACCGTTACATAGTTATTTTGTTTTCCTAGCATCGCTGAAATATTTGTAAGCAATTAGGAAAGTGTGAATCAAACAAATCCTATCTGCAGTCTTGCTCAGAGAGCTTATTAAGCAACATACACAAATAGTCTGGATAACTGAGAAAGTTCTTCTTAATTTAATAGATGAATGCAGGGAATCTTCATGAGCTCATTAAAGCAAAGGAAACTTATTTATTTTAGTTATTCCAGGAAAAATAAATATGATTAAGTTTGCAATATGCAACATTAATATCCTAAAATATGTCAATGAACACATTGACTATTTAAAACAAAGGTGAGAAGAGAGAGGCAATAGTGATTTTGACAGACTTAGAATGCTACCCACACCACAGCAAAACCTATTTGTCATCACCGCGTGGTGCACGCAGCTACTACTAACCTGAATAATGTTACTTGACTTCACTGAGACTCCTTAATATGTGATGGAATACAAGTTTCTGGTGTTTGGCCTTTGCAGGTCAAACTTTTACAAATGTCGGTAAAATGCTTTGAAAATCATGAGTCAGTAATGAACTATTACTGTTACATAATAAAAAATACAAATATGTATGGTTAATATAGAGTGATACCTCTCCAGAATGAACAAAAATCAAACCTGAAGCATGAGAGCCTGTTTGTACCTCTGCAATACTTTTACTTGGAATTGCACCATATTTACATTCCAAAGGGTATCTTGCATTTATCTTTAATTGTTTTATTATGCCACAGTGTTTGGGGCAGGAGAGGAGTACATAGTGAAAGTTCATCAGTAGAAAACTGTCTGGTTTAATGTCATTAATGTCATTAGAATTTTTACCATAGAATTTTTTTTTTTCTGGATGTTCTATTTGTTTTGGTTTTTAAATGAGAAATTTGGTTTTTGTGCATAGAAGTCTGGTGACGTGTAATATGACAATTAATTTAAAAACTGTGAAAATATCGTGTGCATTAACTGGAAACAATTTCTCTTTTGTGGTATGGAAAATGTCTGACATCCACTGTTGGCCTTTTACAAATACAGTAACAAGCAATAACTTGGAATAATTTACCCATTTGACAATACAGTCATGACTGCAACTACAGATCACTCAATTTGTGTTTTGTGATTAAAAGCTGTATCAACATTTGGGGAGAAAATATACCAGCAGGAAAAAAAAAAATGTTCTCAGTAAACTGGAAGACAGAAGTCCTCACTTGTGCTAACTAGTGGAAAGTCTTCAGGGTGCTATCATCGCTACTGCTATACATGATATTGACATGTGCCTATTAAGAAATGTATGGATGAAGTATACCTTCAACAATACTGTGTGTTATTAAACAGTTCCAGGAACTAGGATCTGCCATAGTAAGGACACTGATTACCTGATACAAGAAAAGAAAATGAAAGGAGTGAAAGATTCCCAAGCTATCCAAGAAATAATTTTCCTTCCACTCAGGCAATGCAATGAATTCACAGAAATCAAGGTCTGTGCTATGAAATTGAAGAATGTAGGCTTTGTAGCTGAAGACAAAAGACGCACATAGGAGTAAATATTGATTGAACTAATCATCAGATGAATAGAAATGAGCTTTACCAGTGCACCAGTATAATGGGTTATGTTAACCAGCCCTTTCGTAGTCCATATGCTGCCCTTTCAACCCACGACCCTATGTATTGAGCTCCTAATGAGGAAAATCACAGGTGTTACAACGGCATTTATGGTAAATTGGGCTAAATATAATAGTTGTAGAAATAACCAGTTGTAGTTATGTAGGATAAAAGGGAACTTATTGAAAAGAAAAAGGAAAAGAAACTTTGAGCATTACTGCACAATCATGAGGTAACAGTAGTGCATTAGTGCTTCTGCATTGTTTTACACTTCTAAGATGCTGTCCTAGATCACTTGCTGTTGAGCTTAGTAATAAACCTGTTAAATCAACTTGAACCAAAGTGTAAATTTTAAGAAACCTGATACATTTGAATTTAAAATCAGTTTCTTTAAGGAGCCATTTTGACAGCTTTGTGCATTTAGCACAGTTGGGGCTTTCCATAATGACTTTCATAGACAAACTATGGATGTCAAAATGTTGTTCTTTGTGCTTCATGTTTATAAAGTTCAATGTTGTTGTTCCTTCCGATTCGGTATGCAGTCTGGGCAAAGTCTACAGTGCATCTTTGAGAATAAGACATCACACAGTGTCACTGGGGGTGGCAGACAGAAGGTGCCTTTTGGATTGTGCCGTTTTCCTGTTTCAAATACTGCCTTTGTGAGCATATTAAAAACTGATTTATGCGTAGGTTTGAGAATAGAATACAGCTGTGATCGCCTGGTCCTTATCTGACCGAACAAGACTTACTTGAGCGGTCCTATTGATGAGATATTTGGCCCTCTGTATTTTTGCTGTCTTAGAACGATTTTTTATAAAGCAGAAATGCTTGTGCTTAACTTTGCCAGACACATTCTGCTGGAAATTTATGCAAACAGAATGACAGCTGTTTCTGCCTGTGCTACAAGTATATAGGCTAATTTAGTTTGACATAGATGTTGTTATTATGCTGTTAATGATGAATTATTCTGATGAATTGTCAATTACAATGCATCCAAACAATTTTTAAGGAAGATTGATGCTTTTATTGCTGCACAAAAATGCAATAAATTTTAAAAATCATATGTTTATCTGGATCGTGGACATTTAAAACTACATACTCATTAAAGAGTAAACATCAATAATTATGCTTGCTTGGCAGACAAACTCATTTTGACTTTTCCTGTTATCATGGGCCTTGTTTATGCGAGTAGTTCAGTTAGATTTGATGGGACTACTCACATAAATAAGGCAAACGGAATTGGAGGATGTTTGTTCTGTGTCCCTTTGAAAACCAGTGACTTGGATTTGTAAGAACCATGAATGATTATAAAGGCTTGTGGGGAATTAACATCGTAAGAAGCATGCCGTGTTTAAAAAAAAAAATCTTGCCCTGAAATTTCAATAAAATCACTTCCCACTCCTAACTGCCTGCTTCTCTTTGGTGCTCAAATATAGCTGCTGGCTTAGCTGGGAATTCGTATTTGCTGGAAAGAGATGTGGTAAATATGTTACTTGTTTTCTCAGCTAATGCTGACATATAAAAAGTATTCGAAAACATTGTTCTTCTGCCAATTATTAATAAATTACTTTGTTTAATTGTTATGCTTATGCTGATTGCTGTGTTGCTGCTGGTAAATAGTGGCCAAATCAATCTTTAAGTAAAGATTAAGAAAATACATACATTTGTAATATATTGAGGCATGAATATGCCACACAGGGTAACAAACATTTTAACATGGCTAAAAAACCGGTATAATTTCGGTGATTATTATAAAGTCAGTCTTTAAAGCATTCTGTCCGCTTTTAGATGCTCTTGAGGTGGTCTCACAGTTAACCAGTTCCTTTTAGTTATCCATGGTCACTTTAGGTTTCCTGAACACAACAAACATCTTTCACACCAAAATTATTCTTTTTAAGAGTCTTATTTCTATTTCATTAACCCGCAGTAGCTCTAAGTGACTTTAACCTTCAGAGTAACGTTTCAAAACAAGACATGCATTCCCATTGCATTTTTTTCACTCTCTGAAGCAATCCTTTGGACTAAAAATGTCTTTACTCTTACAAGTAATATGTATTATGGGGTTTTTTTGAGTGAAGGTGTTCATGAGGGATAAAAAAACTAGATCAAAAGAAGACAAAGAAGAAGTTGTTAAATTGCAGTTCAGTCTACTGTCAAAATAATGAGCTGTCAAGAGGGTAGCATATTATATTTTGGAGCAGGTTCTTGTTGGTCTCAGATGAAATTATGGTTTTCCTAAAATAAACTTCAAGTGTAAAAAGCAAAGGCAAGGCTTTTTATAAATAAGCAACTCTTAAATTACAGTTCCCACTAAAACAGGAGTTAAAGTGTGATAGACTTTACACAATTTGATAATTTGAGGAAGTTAGATTTAGTGTGCATTACACATTGAAAGCTTACACTTGTTTGAAAGATACTTGTAAACTATAGACCCAGTCCCAGAGTTGATGGCATGTTTCTGTTTGTTAGCTAGCAGCGAAAACTGTGGAGCAAACCATTTTCCGAAAGATTTATTGGAAATGAGGATCATTTTTGGAGGAGGTCAGCTTAGTGAATTTACTGTGTGTGAACTGTGTAAAACTGAGTTCAACAAAATTCAGGACAGTATTTTAATTAAAAATGTTGCTTAGAGATGTTCATGTGTGTTGTCTTCTCTTTCCTTCGTGAAAAATATGCCTGATTTTACTAGGTGATGATAAACGGCTGCCAGTTAACTTTTTGATTTAAGAGCCTGCCACCAGAGTGCTTTTTGGAAAACCTAACACTACACTGCTAGCGCATTTTTCCTTGATCGCTTGTACACTTCGACAGTGCAGCACTGATTTCACTTCTCAAAACAGGAGAGAAAAATGAGAGTAAATGTTATATTTCAGGTCCTGAATAAGAAGTGAAACAGGTGCTCTGTTGTTTCTTTTCATATTTGTCTGTCTGGAAGAAGAATGAAGTGACAAACTGGCTATGAAAAGCATTGCTTCAATGGTCATTGTTTGGGGGACTTTGTACAATATTTGTACAATGAACTGTATTTAGTATTTAATTGGAATGAACTGAAAGAAAGGAGAGACCGTGCGCAGGAACTGAGGCCAGATATTCAAATACAGTGGGAGCAGAAATATGAACAAACGCAGCACAGTCTAGTGGCACAGAGAAGTAATGGCACTGGAGAAGAAATGTATTAATAAGGCACAGTGCCATTTGGTGATTTCATCTTTGTGAAGAAAAGAAACTTTCCTTTTGGAGAAAGTTCCACTGATGAACAAGCAGAGATTATTTTAGTTTCTTTAGGAGTTTATACTAAAACTGTCATTGTTTTCTTTCAGTGCATTTGTGAAAATTATGCAAGTACTGATTATTACTAGTATCCGTCGGCAAGCCAGGCTTCTCCTTTTAATGACACAAGCCATTCTCTCTATACCAACACATATGGAAATGGAAATGTGATACAAGAAATATCAACTTGACTGTTTTTCCGATATATGGAAACCTATAATATATGTCATACTATAGATAGTATGTAAGCAGTACTGCCCAGTGATCTTTATTAGATGTGCCAACTAGAATGGTGGGAGATTTGCATTTAAAATTAATGTTGCATTATATTGCAAAAAGTAAAAAATAGCAACACTTTTACTAAATTTTCTCATTAAATAAATCTACATATTCTAAATAATCTAAATTTATATCTAAAATCACAAGTATTAAATAGTATGAACACATTAAATAGTATGCCACACATAAATAAAACAGTTTTCATTTATTTGAATGGGATGCACTCTACTGAGGAATCACAATTGTTGATATCTACTAGTTTCCTCTTAGCCACAGCTGATTTTGGAAAATTCAGATTGTATTAATCTCTCAAATGATTAAGGAGGAATAAGGAGGAAGATGAAAGCCACAATGTCAATAGAAACAAAGTATGGTTGATTAACACCCATTGAGAATAACTTCAGACTAAATTGTTCCATAGCTTAAAGAATGCCAACATCGTGTTCCATTACAATGTGCAAAGCACTTCTACATGCTTATGAGAGTAAATTCCTTATTCTGAACTGATCAAGAATAAAGGCATTACCAGTGTTGTGGCAGCTGTTGCAATATTAAAGATGAAACTTCAAAAGTATCTAGTAGTCATAATTTAGCCATAATTTAGCCATAATTTAATTCCCAATTAATGTATAATTTAAAGGGAAAAAAAAGAAATTGCAGAAAACTTTACATGCAATATCTACTCTGACATTTTGAGAAGCAATAGTTATCACACAAAGATTTCTGGAGAAAGTGTTCATATGTGTCAGTATTTCAAGCAACTGTATGTTACAGTATATTACATCAACTGAGTGAAATCTGTCTGCAGAACTGTGGTTGATCCAAGCTATATCTTTAATTTTGAAACAGAATTCCCTATAGACTTGGCTGGAGCCTTTTACTATAAAACTAATGGTACAATATGGCTCATGTTTACAGTCTACTGATTTTCAGAAGATGAGAGAGATAAATACTACTGTCACTTTGAGTTCAGCAGATAAGAGGGGAGACAACTTTCACTGTCTTAATTCAGGTGCCTCTGCAGAAGTTTCTTTCTTCATTTATCATTTTTTTCCAAAATTCCAATATTTGTTTTTAGAACATCAAGATATATTCTAAATCAGCAAGTGCTACAAACTGTAGTGGGAGTGCCATGAAGGACAGGACACTACAGAAGACCTTTTGCAGCAAGCCATTTTCAGGCTTCAACAGAGTTTAGGAGAAAAAGGTTGTGCCATCTGCATCATAAAACTGAAGGAGAAAAATATGTGTTTTCAACAGGGGATTTAAAGAGGTGCAAGAGAAAATGGGGAGGGAAAAAGGATGGTGAATTTGGATAAACAACAGACTGAATAGAAAGGGTACTGCTTTGTAAGAGAGAGTGACATGGAAGTAAGTGGAAACATAAAGGAAAAGTACAGAATGTAAAAAGGAAGAGTGAGGAGATGGAAGGGCTTTTTGGTGTGAGCCGTCCTGTACTACAAAGAGCTGGGCTTTTCAATTTGCACTCATTGTAGGTGGAGTTAACTACAGTGGGTAAGCTGTTAGAAATGGCAAAGACAGAAGTGGAAGTAATAGAAAAAAGGAGTGAAATAAGGAAAAGAATGGATGTAAAATGTGAATGTATTCATTGTGCTTCTCTCTATTACTTGGTGTTGTATGTAGATTTGTTGTAATGGGACTTCAAACTCTTTCATATTCAGCTAAATGCTAACATTAGACATCCAGTTCCGTTCATTTCACTATATATATTCAGTGCTCCACTCCTCAGGAGTGCTGCAGGTTGGAACATCACATACGCAATTATGTAAGCTGTCGGTACAAGCTTGGCATTCACTGCACTTCAGCCAAGTTAGTCATTTGCAAAATTAAAATGTCATTTGCAAAATACATCCAGACTTGATCTTTTAAAATTCTGGATCAAATAAAATTGTTTTTTTCTATATTTTTTTCTATATTTCTGTTATTTTTCTGTCCTTCATTTTTTCCTCTATATTTTTTCAGTCAGTTTTGTTAAGTGGTACATTCAGAAAAGTCCTTGACACTAAATTTCATTCACTTGTTAGAAAATGTGTAATTGGTTCATTAGACCATGCATCATACATGCCCATATATTACAGAAAGATGTTTTGTTCTTTTCACCCTTTTGTTCCTTTCGGTTTATCTTTGTTTGGGATATGCTGTAGGGAAGAAATAAACAGTTTGTTAAATCTTGGCCTGGCCTCATCTCCATCATGTACCTCTATTACATTTGTATGCCTGTAGCCTTGGAGATAGAAGAGGTGCTTGAGAGATGAATCTCTGCTTGCCTAGTACTGCTTGGTTGCCAGCACCTGCTCTTTCTCTTGCCTGGTAAAATAATATGCCTGAATTTGGGGATTATTTTTTTTTTTTAAAACAGTCTATTATGTAGAGTTCACCTATTTCATATAATAGGCTTTTGGAGACAGTGGAAATGTGTGGCAGTGAAGAGATAATATCTGACCTGATTGCAGCAAAACATTTTTTTGTAAGATAGAAATAATGGCTTTAGATCTTTTCTCCATGCTCAGAAAATAAAGAGAAACAGAGAATGCTGTTATGATGCTCTCCATTTCTCCGCGACCAGGGTGATTTTTAAGTATATACCCTTCACTAACTTTTCCTGCTGTAGCAGCTCCACAGAGCTTATTACAGAACCAAACAATTGCAGAATTCTCCATAATCAAAAAGAAAAAGGAAATCTGAATTTTTGGAAAACTACTCTGGTAGCGTAGGAGGTTCATTTACATGAATTCTCTGCTTTCCCACCTCCCCCTTGTAGTTTTCTGTAAGTCCTAAGCATAAAACAGGCAGAGAGCCAAGCTGTCATCGTTAACATCTATTTCATCCTTTCTCAGGATCAGTTGAGCTAGAGGAGCATATATGTCTCAGAGGAAAGTCTTTATGCTATTACAGAAATGTTTAGGAATGCATCAGATTTTGACCCACAGTTAAACTACATTATCTTTCAGGCAGAAGTGAGCAGCAGGATAAAATCATTTCAGGCAGACAAATGCTATTAAGTACATACTGTGATTTTTCATAATATCCAAAATAGTATTTTTGATATATGCTTCACTGTGGAACAAATGAAAGGACGAACTTTAGTTTAGTGTCGAGAATAATATAAATTGTTTTGGAATTATTTTTCATTTAAGGAATAAGGCTATTTCTATGAAACTACTGATCGCTGTCTAGAGACTGACTGTTACAGTATTTTAAGCAGTACTACACCATTAATATTTTACTTACTTCTCAGGAAGGTAACAGAAAAAGTTTCATATTTTAGATGTTTGTATAGATTTGTTTCACATTTCATGAGGGAATATGTGGTATTTTGATACATTTATGCATAGAAAGGTTGAGCAATTCCTTTAAAATTAAATAATATTATTTTCCCATGACGTGAGTTTAAAAAAACATCCATTTCCAATAGAGAAATGTATTCACATCCAAGCATACAAACTTACCTTACATATCTATGTATTTTTGTAGTTTAGAATGAAAAGGAAAAAGAGAAAATAATATGCCACTTTCCAATCCTGTTTGGATATCAGATTTTGCTCTTAGAGCTAACCAGTCATTCTGATGTATTTTTATTGTTTTTGTTTTTTATTGCAGTTGCATACTACCTCGTAGATATTTTTGTGCTATATTAGTTTAAATCCCCACCTCCACTGGTTGTCAGTTACTTTTTGCTTCTTGGTACATTTTATATTCTTGTAGTCTTTGTGGTTCTTCATTTTGTGAGCTGCTTCTGTCACAAGTATACTCTTACTGGCAGACTCAATAGAAGAAGGCCGTTGAATGGGTCTTAAGGGTGAACCTGGAATATCATCCTTCCACACTGTTCATTAGAGTCCTTAGAAAGACAGGTTGAAGAAGAGTTTGTCATTGGCCATGCCAGACTGATGTAGTTATGCACACTGATGAATGCTTTCTGTAGTGACATTTATCAACTATACATATAGAAGAAAGCAAAAAAAATATTCAAGTTATGTCTTTTATTTACTTTATTCTCCTTCCTGACTGTTTCTACTTATGTGAGAGAGAATAGTTCCCCTTCTATTGCAGCTACAGTCGGCATCTTTATACAGTAATGAAAAGAAGCAAAAAGCTTTTGTGCAGTGGAATTTTGTGAAATTAGTTAAATTAGAAATTTCCTAGGGATTTTGTTATCTAGTGTCTTCCCATGTGATGTATTCTGTACTTGAAAAAGGTGCCAGATCGATGGCTCTTCTGTACCCTGCGGAGATTTAGGACCTGTTCCTGGAGGGGGTTTTGGCATGTGAATAGTTGCATGGGCGAGGTGACTGATGTGCAGAAGTCATTGTCAGGTTGATCTTGTTAGGTGCAGACTCAACAGAGGTCTCGGGAGCCGAGCTGCCCACAGCACTGGGGCTGTCTCTCTGCCATGCCATTTCCCTGGTTGTGCCTCAACACTGACCTTGAAAGACCCTTTTCCTGTGGCTGTTATAACCTTGGCCGTGCTGCCAACAGGTCCAAGAGGGGTGCCAATTAGTGCTATGTGGTGAGTTTTGTTTTTCCTTTTTAATGAACAAAGTCCATTGAGGCCTGGATTGAGACCACCAGCTTGCTTCACGCAGGCCACCAAGTGCCGTGGCGTTTTTGTTTTGCTCAGTCACTACTGGGCTGGTGTTGAACCTTCATCTGTAATCTGTATACAGTCTCTGTGTCTATCATGAATCTGAAATTGTTTCACTTCGTAGGAGAAGGTGTTTGCTTCTGAAGTAAGATACGTGAATAATGCATAGTATTATGTAACAAATATGTAAAATACCTCAAGCTGCTTCTTGCGGCTAGAAGCCGGATTTGAGTCTGCTTTTACGAAGTTCACCAATTTTAGCAAAATCCTGAAGAA
>NW_009598957.1:12709-12918 GCF_000690535.1 Cariama cristata
GAATGACAGGAACATTAGAATTTTATATCAAATAAAGAGAATCCCATGTGTTACAATAGGCTTTGCAATTTAATATATAAACATGAGAGTCTCTATTCTGTTACAGGCTTCTTGTAAGTGATTTTAGGACATTTCTAGTTACTAGGGCCTTTCTGTCAAAAATATTTAAGCATATTCAGACATCAATGACATAGACAGTGGAATCGTGT
>NW_009598958.1:0-1578 GCF_000690535.1 Cariama cristata
TGCATCCTGGCCTTGCTGTGCCCGGCGCTGCGAAGCAGGTGGGAAAATCACGGGCAGATTTTACCCGGACAAATGGATAACACAGCCTCGCCTTCCGCGGGGATTCCCTTTCTCTGGCCATAAAGGCTTTCAGACAATGGAGAGCGGTGGCGTTGTACTAATTCAGCGGCAGTCCTGTCCGCAGCGCGAGGGCACGCCAGTGTCCGGGAAAGATCGCAGGAGAAATTACACCGCCGCTCAAAAATTGCCTCCATTCCCTTTAGCTACACAACTCTTCTCCTCGGAGTTCACGACTAATCGAGTCCAGGAATTTGACGGAGGGTCTGTATTAAAGGAAGAGTGTGGCTAGCTGGGCTTGCCAGCGCCCGCTCCCCTCTCCTGGGCTGGCCCCCTCGTGCCAGTCCTGGCTGTCTTCGGCTGGGGGGTTCTCGTTTGCGGCAGAAACGATGGCTCTCTCCGCCTGGATCCTTGTGGGACTGCTTTATTTCCCAAATCCTGTAGTACTCCGACTGTAAACTAAAATAGTGTCTTACAATAAAAGTTAAAATTAATTTGACAATTTCTGATCATGTGTTTGTTACAATTAATTTTCTTTTAAACACCGGAAATTAACTTTTTCTACCCAAGGAGAAGTTTGAAGTTGGTTTGTATATTTCATGCTTCAGAAAGCAAAAATGAGGCATGACCATACATATTTCGAAGGTGTTAGTAAGCAAGAAACGTGTATGATTTTAGTCAATCTAATATATCGAGACCTGCTGATAATGACTTAGAGACGATCATTCGCACCACTTACAACTAAAGCAGTTGGGAAATGTCAGAGGAAATATTTTTCTTCCTCAGAAAGGCCAGCTCTGCTAAACTGAAAGTTTCCACGGAAACACACCAGTTTCCAAGAGAATTTTCGTCAGAAAAACCCCTAAGCACTGGCTCCAGCTTTGGTTCAGGAGAAACAAACCAGCGCAGCCCCCACAGAAGCCGCCGTCCCAGGGCTGGGGGCTCAGAAGGAGGCATCGCTATCACCTGCCCTCTGCCAGCGGTACTGGGGAGCACCTGGCAGAGCCTGGGCAATAGCCGATTCTGCCGCGCAGACCTTTTAATCCAGTAAGTAATCAACAGATACTGGGTGGCCCTCCCTTACCCCAGCAAAATCCCTTCAGGTTTCAGCATGTGTGCGCACTCCTGCATATCGCTGGGCTTCTGGAACTGCAACCCAATCCTATCCCAACACAAAACCTGCTCGTAGAGGGACAACCATCGTTAGCTTGGAGGGGAAGAAATGCAGTAAAATTAGAAGAGATAAGGACGTTTTGTCTCCAGATATATCCTCCCGCAGCAGTTGCTATGGTTTTGGACATTCTGAGGTTGTTGTGCCTCATCAGCATTAAAAACTGTCATAAAACATCAAAGCCATCAGCTGAAGAATAGGGAACTCGATACACATGCTGTGTGCTTGCTCCAGGGCTTCTGTGTCAAGACATGCCACAGGTAGTATTTTTCAGAGACTATTAGATCTTCAGGCCCCCTGCACACTGACCTGCAAGGCAAGTTCTTACATCTTTCCCTTGTTTCAGCAGG
>NW_009598958.1:1609-7990 GCF_000690535.1 Cariama cristata
ACCAAAAGCTCTCTCGTGAATGAGAAAGGCACGTGCTGGTGTTGTGTGTGCACTGATAAATTATCAGTAATTCCTTTTCCCTCGCTTTTTTGCATAATTATTTCACCTCTCTCACATATAGCGTGAGAGAGGAATTTTCCCTTTAATAAGTACCCCTGAGAAAGTGAAGTGTCTTTCACTGACCTTGGGGGCAGTTACAACCCATCCTCTTCAAGCATTCAAGTTACTGTGCCAAAAAGGGGAGCTTTTTATACTGTTGTCACAATTATCTTTTCAGAACGTAAGACTGCCTAAATATTGCGATTTACTACCGGTTGTTGTTTCTTTACAGGGTTAAAAAAAATGCACAGGGCAAAAAAAAAGAGCTCAAAGTTTTCTCTGAGTTCAGTGAAATTGCAATTGGTGCTGTATATTTGCAGAAATAGCTGACATAGCTTAATTCTGAAGAATACAAAGGACACGAGGAACTTTGGGGATTTTTTCTAAAACTTTTTGACCATGGCTCTTGTAAAGTTCATGAAACTGGAGGTGTTCACGAAATGCCAGAGAAATGGTGCGTCTTTAAGGTCCCAGTTTGTCATCTTGCATGAACTCACAGTATAAGGCCAGAAGTAAAATGAAGATTAAAAGGGGTATGAAAAGAATTAATGGTAGTTTTTTAAGATGCTAATTTTTTGTGGCTGGCATTCATATGACAGGTGACCTTATAAAATCTATCCAGTGATAAAGATTTGTACGTGCCATTTTGGCTCATATACAACAAAAGCACCAAGTCTGAAGTATTTTTGATCAAGGTACCTGCAGAACGTCACTGGATTTAGATATTTTAGTCGTTTATCTCATGCACTCTTTTATCTTTCTCCTTCAGGAAGGTTTCTATTTACTAAGTCACAGCAAAGAAACCGCTCAGAATTTTATCGGAAGGGCTATATGCAAAAACTGCCTGCTACTTCACTGGAAACCAATGGCACTGGTCCAGTAACTAACATATGCTATGGCGACGGTAACACCACATGGGAGTGATGGGCTGGGCTGCGGGGTGAAAGGAAATGCTAAGCAAAGTACACGGTAGACAGAGAGAGCTATTCCAAGTTTATCTTCACAGTGCTATTTTTAAGTTTTTAGATGAAATCTGAACGGCTCGACTTGATACAGCCCTTCTTTCCATAGCTTGAGAAATCACCGCATCACAAGCACGTGGAAAATACTTCCCAGTTACAATGTGAACAAGCTAAGCAGGAGGGACTCACTGCAAGATTATCATCCAAATTGCCATCTGCCCAAGGGAAGGGACAGCAGTAGTTGCACTATTCCTGGAGCAAAGGAAGGACCAGGTAGTGACCAAGTCTTCCTCGCTCTCCGCAGAAAGTTATGACAGCCCACCTGGGGAGGTTTGCTCCTGCACTGGCTTGTTCGTGCTGCCAGTGGCTTTAGCAATGGCACAGGCAAATTTCTGCTTGTTCCCTGCCTCAGATGCTTTATTGCAACTCCACCGATTTCAGGGTGGGGAGGTGGGAAACAACAACAAAAAACAGGAGCAAAATAGGAGAAAGAGAAGGTAGGATGAGATTGTATTAACCCTTGTACACCTATGACACTGTCTTAACCTTCATCCCCTGAAGACAGTCACAGGCCAACCCATCATATTTTGTACTGCTTACCATGAAGGCTGGTCCTTCAAGTAACAGGGTAGTTAGGATGAATGTCAGGCCTGAATTATGGTAAAAGTAGTCTGTATATCTGTTCTTAACATAAACAAAGGCTTTTGTAAAAATTACTTGGCCACTGAAGAGTGGAACTGGAGCATCAGGGAAAAGTAAACTCCTGCAGCCTCTTCTCTCAAAGGAATGATCTGTCTACAAAGAGCAGTTCACAGAGCAAACCCCTAAGATGGAAAAAGGGAAAGGCTGTACAGTTACTCAGTGCAATCTCTACCATAAGCTCTGTCCCAGACCACAGGTGTAAAATAACAGATCACTTAGTTTGAAATTACCTGTGGAACTGCTAGGCAATTTGTAAACAGATAAAAAGCTAAATCTGTAATTAAAACTGCTACCAATTGTTAGCTGTTGCCGGGGTAGGTGAAGGTGTAGGAAAAGTCAAGAAAAGGTCATTTCATCCCTCACTTTGCCTCCTTCAGGCTCTGGGCTGAGTTTATTCCAGAAGTGGTCAGATCGTAGAGGCTGTCCGGTTTCTTGACACGTTGAGAAGCTGGCCTAGCCGGCATGGACAGCTAAATTATTCCAGTGAAGACCCTTCCTCTCCATGGTGTTCCTCACACTAGCTTGCTTTCATGGGGACAGAGGATTGCTCCTGCAGACCCACGTCAGCAGGATTCCACTCTGCCACGGAGCAGAAACTGGGAGGCAGCCAGTTACACCAGCGTTACTCTCCTTCCCTGCTGTCAGAGAGACATGAAGAGCTCATGGGGAAGCTGAGCACTGGGTCTGGTACTTACAAACTAAGAGCAAGGCTAGCTGCAATGTCTACAAGCGTAACACTTTCATTCACAGTTTCTAAATGTTCTGCTTCACAGAAGTCAGAAGCTCCCAGTAGTCCCTCAGGATCTTACCTGGGATCAGAAAATAATTTTATCTACCACGGAGGACAGCTGGACGTTACCATGACCAAGTTCAGCAAGTTCCCAGAGATGGATAGCCCATTGGACAATATTACCATTGTGTTGGGTTTGCTTCTGTGCTATATGGATGTATAATTTAAGACAGTGAGATGAAATTTAGCACACAGCATTCTGGCTACTTTATTCCTAGCTGAACAATTACAGTCAGTCAGTCATTTTGTACCTGTATATAGCACTTAATCCGTATTGCAATAACTCATGTACCGTGTTATACTGCTGCACTAAGCCTCTGCCAGTTTCAGATCAGTCACCTCTGTCAAGTCCCATAGGACACGAGGGCCTGTAAGACCTATTCGAAATCATTTTCCACCCTGGATGGCCGCAGATGATGTAGCTTCCATCACCAGCCAGGTGCCAGGGGAAGAGAACTGATGTGGAGAAAGGCTGTTGGAAACGGTATTCCTCGCCGTGTCATACCAGCTGCTGAACTTATGCTCTATTGTTGTCTGAATCTGCACTTGCAGTGGCTGCCTGGACAGCCGCTGATTTTAATTGCAATTACTTTCAATGACACTAAGCTGGAGGAGGGGACTTAGAGTTAAAGCGGCATATTTTGTGTTTATAGAAATGATAATCATGTTCACAGAGCAGATTAAAGGGGCTCTCATAATGATGGCAGTGAAGGCAGAAGATAGAGCTTTCATTTCCATGAAGCATCAAGCAAACCTTTCTTTACTGCCATCACTACTGGCTCTAACTATTTATGTTTATTTTTATGTATTTATTATGAGTTTGTCCCCTGCTGTCAAGGAGACAGGCTTCTGCTCCTTACCCTTCAGGAATGCATTAATCCTGGTGATCAGTTAATGTATGGGGAGGGAACAGAGCAAGGGGAATACAAGCTGCAGCAGCTTAGTGCAGAGTAAATTCTGGGAACAAACCGAACCAGACAGAGGAGCCAGAATCCGGGGACCGTTCCTAATGCTGGCAATTAGAAGCAATGAGAAAGCACAGAACCCAAAATTACACTCCTAGGTAATAACAGACTTTTTTTTTTTTCTCCAAGTGGAAATTTAATTAATGCATCCCAGGTTGGGATTTTGAAACAAGAAGATCCAAGTTGTTGCAGAGTTAATTCTCATTTCTGCTGCTGGCCCCAAAAAGCAGGTGTCGTCATGGGCTGTTGGCTGCCGCCTCTTGTGCGCGGGGGACAATGATTAGAACAGCGTGAAAAGCCCGGTGAAGCCACCAAGTGCTGGCATGTGGCAGCCTGCCTAACAGAAAAGCAGTGGGGGAAATAGTCTCTTGATGGGTGAAGTCGCTGTAAACAAGCTTTAGATTAGCACAAAGAGAAATTCATCTGTTAAAACCTTACTTTTTTTCCTATTTGCTTGGTTGCCAAATTTCCTGTAACTCCACTGGCTGTATGACTGATCATGCCTGTTAGGATTTTTCCCCATCTCACTCGTCACAAACCCAAAAGCACTGAGGGAAAAGAAAAAGGGAATCCTGAATTCTGAAATCTCCTATTCCTGGTCGATCTGACTTTTATCTTCGTCTAAGCCCTATGAATGTCTTAACTTTATAACGATTTTTAACGGTGTGATAGTTTAATCCGTGCCTTGCCGATTTGTCATAGGGACTTCAGTGATCAAAGCAGCTGTTTTGGGAAGTGAATGGATCAGGTACACAAATGAACTCCAGTAACTGCAGCTGAAATATCTCCCCCACTCCATACCTCCTCTCCACAGCCTCCATAGCAACCATGTTTGCAAAGGTTCTCAAAAATTCAGTCTTCAGGGAAAAGTAAACCCCTAAAATCACACTAAAAATCTCAAAAAAGAAAACCAGTGAATTCCTTGCACAAGACACAAGAGGAAACATCGCAAAATCTGAACTTCCAAGTCACACATCAGTTCCAATTTTACAGCTGATAACCAGTGTTCAGCATCAATATAGACTTGTGATGCCTTTAAAAACTAGGAGGGAGGGGGGGCTTTTCAGTGCAACTCCACAGAAACCTGTATGTCCAATGATAATTTAAAGTAATTTATAACCCATAAAGCACTCACAGCAAGGCCAGTATCATAACATCTACTGATATTTATGAGTTTGCAGGGGCCAGTTCTATTAATATGAATAATATGTAGATTATTAATGAGATAAAAGAGTCTTTATTGTTCATCTTTCATTAAAAGTACTAAAGGAGTGATCTGCAGCCTACTGACATCAGGAATTATGGTTTGTGTTATCTGCAGATTTTGCTTCATTTGCACAGAATGGGTCAAATCATAAGTGGTTTACGGTGCTCTTTAACATACAGCTATGGCATAAATAGGCTGAAAAGACAGATGCTAGGCAAGTCAGCAGTTTGGCAATTTGACATTTACTGCATTTCCAAGGTTAACACAGCTTCTGTCCTGAACGAAAAGCAGTCGGGGGCTTCTGTGTTCCCACTGAACCAGATGGGTGCTGGTGTTTGAAAGGAGAAAGGGCACTGCTGTCCCACGAGAACCTGCGTTACAGCAGGGAAAAGGCTCAAAGGGTAAATATAAAATTCTCTGCTTTCTCAGTCAGTATTTATGCAAAACATAGGTATGTAAAAGTACTTCCTGAACATTGTTTTGTTGCCTTTCGTTTAAGGAAAAATGTAGTGGTTACAGAAAAGCAAGCTTCAAACTTTCTTTAAAAATAAATGATAGCATCAAGCCTAAATTAGTAAATCTGCAAGTGTTATAAGCGTGTGTGTTTTATACCAAAGGCACAACATGAATTAACACACAAAGTGAGGAACCTGATTTGGAATAAGGTCCTTAGACCATGCAAAGAGGAGATGCATTTTAAACCAAGTCTGTCTATACCAAATACGTCACTAAAGCATCAGGCAAAGCCAATGTGGAGGCACACTTCCTGCATTTATCTCCTCTCTTCTTAAAAGTACAGCCCCAACGCTTTGACTCTATTTTGCCAGATTGTCATTCCTGGTATCGTACATCATCCAGTTCCTCTGCTGGCATTTTGGTTTGGATCTCTCTAGATCCACACCGCAGTGGCAGCAGCATTACCCTCATGATATAGTGCTGCAATCCCTACAACTGTGTATCATTAGCAGGAAATCATTTTAATGCTCTTGTAAACACCATCAGAGAGCCAGGAGACTTATTTGTATTTGTTTTACTGTCACAGACTGAACTGCCTTATTCCAACCCTGTCCATCAAATTAAGTGTTGGACCGGGTTCAAAGTATTCTAAACCTGCCACTGCCAGGCTGGCTTGAACCCTCATAGAGCCAGGCAACCACTTTCTAGCGTGGAAACTGCGAGCGTATCTGTTGCAGATGGGCGTCTTGATAAGGTGCCCTTTCTCCAGCACACAGAAGACTGCAGCCCCCATATGCGGTTGGGGCATGGCACTTTGCTCCAAAGGCTTTGCCGCAGGTTTTATAGTTCACATTGGCAGAACGCTTCAGGTAGCTCTTTTTCCCCACATAGAGAAAATGTGGGTATGTAAAATATTTTCTAATCTTCTTACATAAAACATCTTACATTTTTATGTAAAAATACTGAATATATTTAGTCCAAAATCTTCCACTGTGAGGTACCTCTTGTTTTTGACCCAGGAAGAATGAGAAATTTTGGCAGAGTGTTGAAAGAGACATTTTGTGACCCAATCATTGGCGGACACGGTACGATCCTTAGGAAAAGGTCATCCTTTTCTTTTGGCAAGACCAAATATTCAGTTCAGCCCACCACAGTTAGCTATAAAATGCAAAAATGTCAACCAAGACATGGTTGCTGAGG
>NW_009598959.1:0-3971 GCF_000690535.1 Cariama cristata
AGCCCAAACGATTCTATGATTCTATGATCCTATGTTATTTATTGCACAGCATATTCCTTTATTTATTTATATATATTCATTGGGGGTTGGACGAGCTGATCTTCAAAGGTCTCTTCCAACCCAAACTATTCTATGATTCTATGTTTATATGCCCATTAGTAAGTAATTCTGCTGTTACAGTAAATTATTGGATCAATCTTCTGTTTTAGTAGAATATTCATCTGCTTTTACTTTTCAGTAGTTGTTCTGTTTGTTATCAGAAGTCTGCCAAATATAAACAGAATGTAGGCTGTAACATTACACAGCATTAATGCAAGGTTTGAAATAAAGAGATTATAGAAGTAATAATCAAAATAACTGGTACACAGTTAAAAGAAAACGCTAATTCAATATAGCCTGCTTCTACCTTAAAAAATTAGTTTAATAGAAGTCTCTTGTGACTTTACCTGGAAGATCAGCTAACATCTTAAAGTACACAAACTGAACATTGCAGTAACAGCTTAATTTCTGCAAGGAGATGCTGACTCCTTCATTTCTCTTGTTAATCTCTTTCATGGTAGATCTTAAATCTCCCAAATCCTTAATGTTCTTCTTTCATAATTAGCAAGAATAATAAATACTTTTTCTTAGAGAGCAAAAATTTGGTTTTGCTAAAAATACTAATTATGCATAGTATTGCAGAAATGACACTGTCCACTATATGGAAAAAAGAGCAATGTTTCTTTAAACTATGCAGACTGGAATTCAGGACTAAAGGTTCATGTTCTGACCCGAGTAAATTCTCCTTAACTTCCTACTCTCTTTCCCAACCTCAACCATTCTGTGAATCCATGATGCTCTGCTGTACTGTTTCAGCTACTCCAGAGATGCTCGTGTCCAGGCAGCCACACTGAAGCTGAGCAGGAAAATTCTGTCCTCTCTTTGTCAACACGCAGAGCTAGCAACATACGACAATGTTTATGAGATTCCTCACAGTAAGCAACTCTCTACAGATTCCTGCCTCTCCTCCAGAAGACTGTAGAAGTTAGAATACCCAACAGCTGCTATAACCCCTTCCAGCAACTGCCAAGACAGAAAGCATCAGGGACCTGCAACTGACAACAGCTAATGAAAAAAACAAGTGTGTTGGGCAATTGCTACCAAGGGGACTCTTTGTTTTGATTTTTCTCTTGATTCAGCACAGAGTTATTTAGCAATCACAGCATTTTTGAGACTGCTTGATTGGTTTCAGTCTCTTCAGCTATTGGAAGAGTTACTTTGCCAGTCATTCAGGGACACTGTGGAAGCTGCCACTTTGGCTACTTGAGTAGCTTGCCAGAAATTCCAGCAGCAGGGAAAATGAACTGACAGATCCCCAGTGAAAGGAAAAAAATATCACAACACATATGGAGGGCCCAGCTGAACAGCTGACTGCACCAACACAGCTCTGTGCCCTGTACCAGACGTACAGCAAAATCTTGGCATTACCGGAATGTACTCTTTTTTTTGCCCCTAACTGTGTACCATTTAGTAACAAAATTTGATTGTGTATGAAATACACAATGAACTCTCAGAAAACTATGTAAGAGTATTTTTGTACCTTGTGTTTCACTTACCTGAGGTCTCCAAGGTCCTTTAGGGCCATACGGACTTTCCAGTCCCCACGTACAAAAAAAGGAAAGTATTTTTATTTATTAATATTTCTTAACAACTACTAATAATTTGGTCAGATTATCAAAAATTTAAAATTACATTTAAAAGAAAACATATACAGTATTAATTCTTAAACATTAACTCAATAAAAAATATGCCAATATTCTATATCAGAATAGCCAGAACCATCCTCCTTCATAACAAACCACATCTTTTGTTGCCCTTTATAGCCCTTCTTAGTTCTTTATAGTTTCTGATACTTTACAGATGACAAATGCTTGTTTCATCATTATCTTTTACAAGTTACCTAGAAAAGTTTTATAATCTGCCCCAAGAGATTCTATGTAGTGTTTCTTGGCTGCTTTTTTTATGTTCAGGCAGCCTTCAAAACATGCCCTGAACAATTTCCTGTTATCTCATAAAAGAGTTTCCTTGGCCTCCTAACAGCTTCCTAAAAGGTTGTTTAAGACATTTTTTCCCTTTCTCATGCGAGATATTAAATGTTTCCTCTCTAGACTGACGTTTCAACTTTTTTTTTCTGTAATTCCTTTACTCCTGAAGAGATGCTATAAACCCCAAGGGAGATACAAAATTTCCTATGCCTTCAGACCATTACCATGTCACAAACTACTTTTTCTTTCGACAGAACTTCTCGTTTTCCTGAGTTCCTTATTGAAATACTTTGCTTAATGACTGCTCTCTAGGAATTTACAAACGTTTGCATTGTCTTTCATATAACATACACAATGTAAGGAAAAATACTCAGAATTACCATTGATAGCATTTAGTTGTGATCCACATCATAAATCTGAGCAATGACAATAATACCTATTTTTCAGTATTTTTTACTTACATAAGTGAGATAATTTTGAGTTTATCCTACACGCCTAGATAACAAGGCTTCAGCTGTTCTTCCCCCAGGCATGTTTCTGAGTCTACAAAGTCAGATGAAGACTCCTGATTGGTATCAGGAGGGCTTGGACTAGACTCCATATCCACTTGTAATTCCCATCATAGAGCATATTCAAAAACAGAGATCAAACAAAGGACATATCTAGAGAGCGTGTATAGAACACATCTGTGTAATTACTGAGAGGCTGGGTACCACGTCCTTTTATTAAGGTTGCCCAATATTTCCTATTTAAGGCTCTGGTTTTTGTTGTTTATAGCTTTACATAACTTCAAAGACATAAACTGAAACTATTTGTGTCACATGTCTTTCCATTGAAATCTTAGCCAAAGCAATCCAATCATTTCCAGGAATGAGGCTAATGAAAAACAGGCATGTTTCTTTGGTTAAACAGAATCTGCATCCAAACAGGCATGTTTCTTTGGTTAAACAGAATCTGCATCCTTAATGTTTTAAAGCAGTAAGGTATACTTTGGAAAGTACAGAGTTCAGGGGAGGAGAAAGAAGGATGTACTTGCTGTTAGCAAATCTACTAAATTTCAGCCAAACTGTAAGCCTTTGAAAAAGGTAGTCTGCACCATCATGAAACATTTGGATTGGAACAGAGAAGGGGACTTGGAGAGAAGCCAGAGAGACTAAATGCAAAAAGGGCTGAACACAAAGCTGAGATCTACCAGTACCAGAAAACTTGCATGTCACACTGTTAGCAAATCTACTAAATTTCAGCCAAACTGTAAGCCTTTGAAAAAGGTAGTCTGCACCATCATGAAACATTTGGATTGGAACAGAGAAGGGGACTTGGAGAGAAGCCAGAGAGACTAAATGCAAAAAGGGCTGAACACAAAGCTACCAGTACCAGAAAACTTGCATGTCACAGCCCACTTCTGTGTGGAAACGACTCTGCAAAGCCATTCGGAAGACTAACAGGCAACAGCAGGCTCCAAACTGAACGAGATCTTCTGAGGTTTTGCCATCTCAGTTTACAGCTGTTGCATTTTTCAGCATAAACAATACCGTCCAGTTGCTCCTGCTTACTAGTACTTCCACTAATGTGTCAAAACTGGTATTGTTGCCACTGTTAGCCCTTTTTCCACCTGTCATTAGCATACTTATGAACAATAACCTTTTAACCATGAGAGACTGAACAATGTTACATAAAGGAGTAAGAGCCTTTCAACAAATAAAAAGAGAGCAGCTGTTAAGTGATCCTTCCCCCACTCCATCACTGGTTCACAGTGTGATCTGTGCTCATTCAGCCGCAACAATTCCTGTATCTTTGATTAAAAAGCCCTGTTTTTCAACTTTAATCAAGCCACCCAAACCCAATCTGGGGGTTTACGCTGGCCAATCTACGGGTACTCTACAGCCCGGACAGCGCCAGCAGAGCCGCCCCAGGCCGAGAGGGGCCCCAGGCCGAGAGGGGCATCAC
>NW_009598959.1:4008-4249 GCF_000690535.1 Cariama cristata
GACGGGGCGCCCGGGAGCCAATAAAAGACGGGGGCCGGAAGTGAGCGCACAGCTCCGTCCGGCGGAAGGCGCTCTGCGTAAGCTGCCCCTCACCTTCTCTGCCGCCCCGCGCGCCGGAAGTGCAGCAGCTTTTCTTTACCCGCGCGCCGGAAGTGCCACAGTTTTTCCTTCCCTGATGTGCCCGTAACCGGAAACTCTCGTGCTCCTCCCGTTCTTCCTCTTCGGACGGCGGGGCCGGCTA
>NW_009598960.1:0-1971 GCF_000690535.1 Cariama cristata
GCCTAGCGCCAAGGGCAATGCTACTTACACTTCAGGTGCCTTTTTCCTGCCGCCTGAAAGGGGATGATAGTCCTCTGACAAATTTGCCTGCATGTGATAGCCATGGAAGTGCAAACGTGGCTTAGAGTGATTGCTCTGTGAAATGTTTTTGTTCCAGCTATATGTCATTGTAAGACTGTGATGTAGAGTTTCATCCTGGTTGAATTAAGCTTTTCCCCATCTTGACCAACCTTCCGATGTTGTTAATGGCTCTTGCTCTTAGGAAATAACTGCTGATGTTTTGTCGGTATTAAAATTAGTGTGAACGTAGGGGATGAAAGGGTATTTTTGTCAGGAATTTCTGGTTTTCGGGCTTGTTACTTGAAGTGTGTGGAAGGAAGTTACTCATTTTATGCACTGTCATGTCCAATACAGCTCTTCCTGTGACTGATAGTTCTTGGATGTAGAAATACACATTGCATTAATGTTTGCAGAATCACGTATCTTCCGTATTGCGCGTGTGCGTGGTGGTGTCCCTGAGCTGATACTGACGACTGAGGCTTTAACTGAGCTGCACATTACTTACAGCCCTGAGAACATTTCAGGTTTGAAGTATCTAAAAGGTAAGTGTAAATATTCGGTTTCTCCTAGCGGTTGTATGATTCCCACAGTTGCAGTCCTGTGTGTTTCCCTTCTCTTGTTCTCCAAAGAAATTTCTTGGGGAACTGTGGCTATGGTCTTTGGTGTAATGTCCTGCATGATCCTTCCACATACCTTTTACCAACAAAATACTCTTCTTGTTTACCTCCTACAGTTGACATAATGTGAAAGGTTAAGCTCTGATGCCTTCACTTCTGTAGGTTTCCCATTCCTACCTTGTTTCTTCTCATGTCCTATAATGGCCTCAGTTTGGTGGAGAGTTGAAAGTCCTTGAAAGGTCCTTGAAAGTAGAGTTCTATTCAAATTATCAGGCTAGGGGAGCAGTTTCCATCCATACCTAGAAATTGTAGAGCTGCCAAGACAAAGACTTTGATATCCTTCTGTTTCCATAAATGTCACTGAATGGAATGCTCTTTTCCCTGCGGCTGACACATGGCCAAAACATTGGATCTTGTCAATGGTTCAACTAAAGGCTGTGAATGCAGAGCAAGGAGAGTGAGAGACTGGCTTCTGACCAGGAAAATAGGTGGGTCAACGTGATTTTGACTGGGCAATTTTTTGATTTCATGCCTGGTGCCAAGGCCTGTGCCATTTATGTTATGGTCCGAGCTTTGCTGTCCTCAAAGGCAGTGGTAGTCCTCCAGCAATAAAGGATTTAAGCATCAGTGCGTACCTAGAATGATGATGCATGGGTAGAATGACTTATAATTCATCTGTGAAACCTCCTTTACCTGTCGCTGTCTCCCTGGAACATTGTGATGTAGAGTTTCTTCACAGTTGTAATTAGACTTTCTCTAAGGCTTTTGTTTCCTGGAAGGTCGTGCTTTATTTCCCCCATTTCTGGGTACGGCTTTTGCATTTGAACCTGCAAGAGTGGTTTCGCAACACTTACTTCATCCATGTAAGACAGAAATTCAGGTGTGATGAGAATGAAGCAAAAGCTGTAACGGGATCTCCTGTATTTTCTCTTAGGTTGAGAAAGAGGCCCATGATTAAGTGTTCACACTTAGAACTTTTGATTTCTAGGAGAATTAACAGGCCAAATAGTAGAAAGAAATGGATGAGAGCTGATGACTGTTTCTTTAAAATGAACCTCCCCTACTATGTAGTCCAGAGTAAGACATTTAAGGTTGCACTTGGAGCTTGAGACCACAACAGCTTTCAATGAATGATAAATTTCCTTGCCTGCAGTGAAGACTGAGATCTCCTCCCAGTGTCTTTCCTCTAACAACATTTTCTCTTTTGAGTTTTCCTTGTGTTGCTTTTTCTTTCTCTGGTCTCCTATGTATTTAAGTTTAGTTACAAGTAGTCTTCTGTCTTCTGTTGTATGTG
>NW_009598961.1:0-1252 GCF_000690535.1 Cariama cristata
AGCGGCGTGAAATATTGTGAAAAACCCCAAATCTTGCACAAAGGGGTTGTCTCGCCCCACTTCCAGCGCTTAGTATTTAGGACAGAGTATCTTCCCAGGCCTGGAAGAAGCACAGGGGAGCTTGGGAAGGTTAGGAGACTTCAGGAAAGGGGCACAGTTGTTTTAACCACTGTTCCCTCATTGCTGCCACCAGCAGAGTCATACCACAGCACCCGTTTTCCTAATCTCCATTAATCTACAGACATGAAAGCCTGTAGTCTGTCAGATCTTTCTACTTGCAATTCATTTTCTCTATCTCTATTTTTTCTTCTGCATTTTTACATTTCTGCCAGGATAGTGTGATGTAAATTGAGACCACATAGTCCTTAGGAGCTAACAACATTGTTAGCATATAATTGCTGCATCATTGTCTTCGACCCAGGACCCATCACCTAGCTTTACTAAAAAGAACAGGTTATTAACTAAGATAAGGAAACCTCATAGAATTAACTGAAGTATCCATATCTAAGAGAAACATGGGTTGCTGATGGTGCCTGATAACTTTACTGAAGTCAACGACTGAAACATCTGGATTAACAGATAAACCACAAGGATGCTGATGGATGATGATGATGCAAGACCTACAAACTATAATTTTTTATGATTGGATAATTAGAAATATGCATTAGTAGGTAATTGGATTATTCGTATCATACCTTTATAATGTGAGCTGTAAAACGCCCTAAAAAAAAATTGCTTGGATGTGCCCAGTTTGGCTGGGACACCTCATGCACATGAATAAATGTTTACCTTTGTAATTCTATTCAGTCAGCACAGGCCAGTTGTGAATTTTGTGACAAAAGCAGGAGGCACACAAAGCCAACAGAGCAAGTTTTGTTTTAGTCTTGCCCTCACAAGCAAGGCGTTGCCAAGGAGCCTGAGCACCAGGGAGGCTACAGGAGCAGGCCGGCCCCAGCTGCCATGGAGGGGCTATTTCCCTAAGGAAACGCAGGAGAGAGCCAAGTTTCTCTGAGTGGCTGGACGCTTGGAGGGCTAGTTTCCTGGAAGGACATGACATGGCCGTGGACAAGAGGAAATTTGATGCTTGTGTGGAAGGCGACAGGAAGTACAAGTTTCGCAAAGCATGTGCGCAGGCTGGGGCTTTTTACTCTACTCCATCAAAATCATTCATGGGATTCTTGGCACTTTAGGAAAACATTTTTCCAATAAAACATGTTCGCAAATGTGATAAATTGAGACCGCAAGGGATCAA
>NW_009598962.1:0-4535 GCF_000690535.1 Cariama cristata
TCCTTCTCCACCGAGCTGCTTTCCAGCAGCTGAGCCCCCAGCCTGTACTAGTGCATGGGGTTATTCCTCCCGAGGTGCAGGACCCTACACTTGCCCTTGTTGAACTTCATTGGGTTTCTCTCCACCCAATTCTCCAGCCTCTCCAGGTCTTGCTGAATGGCAGCACAACCTTCTGGTGTATCAGCCACTCGTCCCAGTTTGGTATCATCAGTGAACTTGCTGAGGGTACACACCGTCCCTTCATCCAGGTCACTGATAAATAGGTTAAACAAGTCTGGACCCAGAACTGACCCCTGGGGAACACCACCAGCTACAGACCTCCAACTAGACTTTGCACTGCTGATCAGAGCCCTCTGAGCTCTGCCATTCAGCCAGTTCTCAGTCCACCTCACTGTCCACTCATCTAACCCACACTTCCTGAACTTACAATTTACAGTAATTCTGTGATTGTATTAATTTGTCTTCCTAAATGCTCTTTCTTTCTACTCAGATCTTTAGTTTTCTCTGGGGGTCTGCAAAAATCGTTGTCATTGGTTCTGAGGCTCCAGCCAGCATTCATACAATTTTCTGGGGAAATTTTACTTGTTTCATTGTTTTACTTTGGTGACATTTCTTCTTTCACTACTTTGGCACTGATCAGTTGGTTACTATTGTCCTTTATGGTGGCCTTTATATAAAATAGTCTGGGATTTCTCATTTTTGGATTTTGCATATTCATCCACATTTGCAGGAGTTTGGGGAGTAGTCAGTAAATAGTTTTCACGACTGGATGGACCAGGTTTTTGTACAACTGTAAGGCTTACCACTTACAGCTTCTCTTCTCTCTTCCCCTTTTCATTTGTGGTTCTAATAGCTACCAGAACATCAGATTCCCTTCCTGAATCTGACTGTTTTAAAGTTAAGAGGTTGAAGAAAGTGGTCTCTAGTCCTCAGAAGATTTCTAGTTTCTTCTCCCTTTGAAGTGTTACTACATCAGGAAAGTAAAGAGGCTTGATCTCTCTTTAGTGCACTCAGGATGAGGGTAGAGTCCTGTCAGAATGTGAACAGGTAGATTGAAGCCATTTTGTCCTGATCCCAGGAAGCAAACAGATTCTCTCCTCTTCTCCACACTGTCTTTTCAGTTACAGCAAACCTGTGATCAGTGTTCCAGGTTGAAGGAGCTGCACTTTCTGCTTGACTGTCTGTGGACGTGTGGCCTGCGGGTTGCTGCGTTGGGGTCAGCACTGCATTCACCTCTCTGCTTGCCTGCTGTGTCTCTCCAGAGCTGTTCTCTCAAGGCCTGCATCAGCACAATATGAGGCTCCAAAGACAGTTCTTTGTGCCCTGTGCACTCAACACGTCTGAGAATTTCAGGAACTGAAGGAAGAGGCAGGTGAAAAAAACCAGGAGGGAGTGGGAGACCTTCCTTCCCTTACCCTCCCAGCACTTCTGACAGTGTGAGCAGCAGTATCCACTCCCCTTAAGCATCATCCAGATTGTAGCACAGTGTGGACTGCTAAAACTCTTGCACATACTGAACCTCTTTCTCATTTCTCTTCCCCTGGCACCTCATCCCGTCAGTTCAAAAAGTAAATTCAAAGCAAATGACTTCAAACCAAGAGCATTCATCTTTTACAAATAGTTCAAGGCTTCTTTACAGTAATAGGAATAAAGCAGTGCTGGCATATCTAATCAGTGCTCTTTTTAATTGATGCTTTTCTCTGTCCCCTGAAAATTTGAAATACAAGAGAAAATCTATTGTACTTCTGTTACAGAAACATTCCATTAAGTTTGGGCACTCCATTTTCTGCTGGCAAGGAAGTGTCATGCAAGGTATTTTGCATAGTTAAGGTCAGGCCTTGCCCAGTCACAAAAGGTCAGAATTGAGCTTATCATGAAGGCACCTGAGAGATGAAAGTTTTCTAAAAATGTCTTTTTCCTCTTACTTACCAAATTTGGGGAAAAAAGTGCCTCAATTCTTGAAATTCCAGCACCTGTATTCTTTTGCCAGAGTTCACCACAGCCAGTTGTGGAAGTAAGTTATCTACTTATGTGGTTGCAGAATTGTCTCCCTCGGTGCAGTAGGACTGAGTGGGATTAGAAGTATGGAATGGAAGTAAAATGAGATTTGGGTTTGGAGAGATGTAGGCTGAGATGCAAGGATACAAATATCCATAACGGTAATACTGACTGTGATGAAGATCTGTAAAGTGAGCAGAGTGGTGAGTAATTTAAGTGATTAATAGATGAGCGAGAACAGCAGGAAAAATAGGTTGGTGGAACTTAAGCTGGGAAGTGACTTTGCAGGGTGGTCCAGAAAGACAAGAGATTTTCTGTTACAAGTTGACCTGCAATGGTGCATTTCGTTCCCGGTTCCTCAGACATAGAGGGGCAAGCAAACAGAAGAAGAGTGGGAAGTGCAGTGACTGACATGTTGGATGATATGCCTGAAAACTGAGACAGGGGAGGAAGTGCTTGTAGCATTCTTGAGTGGGATGTAGAAAGAAACAAAGCTCGGTGTCAGAGAAAGCTGTTTCAACAAGGCTCAAAGGTAGGATTTTAATTTGTTCCGGGGAGGATGGCTGGGAATGATGTAAGTCCACATAAGGGAATGGAATTATATGCCAAGGAAGATGTCTTGGCATTGTTAGGTAAGCTTTCAGGGTAGTGGTGGAAGCTCTGTCCCTTCAGATACTAAATCTTGTATTAGAAAATTTCCTAAAACAGGATTCATAGTGTGCAAAGGGGCAGATGGCATGAGTTTGGAAATGAAGATAGGCTAGGGGGTGACTGTCCTTTTTGAACTGCAAAGACCCTACTCGGGCTGAAATTTTAGCATTTGTTCCATGCTACTGTGTGTGATGTGATTGTGATGCTTCTCCTTCCTCCCTACAGCGTTCAGTTCTGTCCACAGCAGGGCTTTAAAGCACCGCTCTGTCTGTGATGCTTCTGCTTCCTCCCTACAGCGTTCAGTTCTGGCCACAGCAGGGCTTTAAAGCACCGCTCTGTGTCCACTGTGGGTCAGTAGTAATGCTGCACATGGGAAGCAGCTCAGAAGGCATTGGTTTGTGGTGGTACCTTCTGACAAAGCACAGCCTTCCTGCAGAGCTTTGCTTTGAGAAACAGCACAAGGGTGCATGGTGCATCACTGTCACCATGAACTTCACTTCTGTACCTCTGTGTGCGCATGTACATATGGAAGGAAAGGAGAAAAACTGGCATTTCATATGGAGACTTACGCACTGATATACCTTTGTATAAATCTTGCAAGGGACGATTTCCTTATAACGCTAAAGGATTTTTGAGAAGAATGTGAGCTTTGTTTCTTGCAAAAATCTTACCTTATTTGCAGGCAGTAAGCTGACTGGAAGGTAGGACTTTGTCCCTGAGTGATCACTCTTATTTTACACGCTAGTGAGTTTGAGGTTTTCATTTCTCCAGAGTTTTCTTAGAATGTGAGAAGCATTTTACTAGCTGAAGGATGTGATTAATTAATGAAAAGTAATGACTGTAATATCATTAGACTTTGTCCTCCAGTGCACTGGCTTTGGAGACAACCACTGAACACTTGTCATCTAGAACAAGGTAAGCACTAGAGCTAGGACTGTTACCTTGTGTGTGTTGACTGAAGTGATAATTGCAGTTATTGAATTGGAATACTAAAAGCACGCTTAGGCTATGTACTGGTTACCATATGAAGATGAAGGGAAAAATGTGCTCGAATTACCTCAAGTTGAACTGAATGAAGAGTCTCATGATTTCTTTGTTGTCTAGGGCAGGAAGAAAGGAAGATGTAAAAGTGTTATGATTTGAGCATTGGGATACACAGCTGTGCTGAAGAAAAACTCTGTTCCCTCCCATCTTTTTATTACATTTCAAATTGAATGTGTCCCAGGGTTTTTGGAACTAGAGAAGGAAATACACTGAATGATGTTACACAGGGACGTTATTTTGCCATCTCTTAGCACTGGCCCTGCAGGACGTAGCAGTGGTGTCCCTCCTGGCAGGGGCAGGTTGCAGCAGCTGGGGTGTGTGGGGCCAGTTTACCCTGCAGGGAGGCGAACCATGGGAAGCAGTGCTGCTTCCTGGGATGTGCTGCCGGCTGGCTGCATGGCAGCAGGGACGTGGGGACGGCCCTTTCACCACCTACTTTTTGGTGGGTGGTGTGGGGCTCCGGGTTTGGCAACACGAGTGGTTCAGCTAGCCGTGCCAAGTGGCTGGAGAGCAGATGGGCAGCATGAGAGCATCTGGAGCAGCATTAGCCAGCAGCTGTGCCTACAGCTCCATTGATTGTAATGCCTTGAGCAGGAGGTGAGAGACAGAGGAAGGGGGACAGATACTCAAGAACAGCTTCGTGAGTGAAATGATGAAAGGTGGTGTCATTTAGGTGTGCTCTGCACCATTTTTGACACTGTCCTGCACAACATCCTTGTCTCTAAATTGGAGAGACGTGGATTTGACGGATGGAACGCTCAGTGGGTAAGGAGCTGGCTGGATGGTCGCACTGAGAGAGTTGCGGTCAGTGGCTCAATGTCCAAGTGGAGACCGGTGACGAG
>NW_009598962.1:4566-4878 GCF_000690535.1 Cariama cristata
GGGTTGGTGTTCAGACCGGCACTATTTAACATCTCTGTCGGCAACATGGACAGTGGGATTGAGTGCACCCTCGGCAAGTTTGCCAACAACACCAAGCTGTATGGTGCAGTCGGCACGCTGGAGGGAAGGGGTGCCATCCTGAGGGACCTGGACAGGCTTGAGAGGTGGGCCTGTGAGAACCTCATGAAGTTCAACAAGGCCAAGTGCAACGTCCTGCACATGGGCTGGGGCAATCCAAGGCATCAATACAGGCTGGGCAGAGAATGGATTGAGAGTGGCCCTGACGAGAAGGACTTGGGGGCATTGGTTGAC
>NW_009598963.1:0-555 GCF_000690535.1 Cariama cristata
GGCAGCCGCAAAAGAGCAGGAAGGTGAGACTCTTCATCTCCGTACCTCTCAAATCTTCTCTCTCAAGCCCTCAACCTTATCCATGTGTATCTAGGTTACCAGCAGAGCTTCTGAGAAACGCTTTTATTAATCCTTCCACTTTCTGCCTTGCTGTAGCCAGCACTCAGCTCACAGTTGCCTGAAATACAGCAGAGCTGAGACTTACCTTAACCTCTAACATTAAGGCTTGGGCACAAGTGCAAGCTGTTGTGGCTCCATAACTAACCACGGACGATGGTGCACGTGAGCCAGGCAAGGCACGGGAACTTGCTGACCAGCAATAGTTTTGGGGGATTATCTGAATTTTGGAGCAGGGATACGAGATCCCCAGTATCTCCTGGCAGGATGATAGGCTGGGCCAGGACAGAGTCGTGAATCGCAGCTCACTCAGAACGGCCAGCTCTGCCATCAGTCACTAATGGTTTCTCCTCTGGTCTGTGCTGAAGGACGGGAGCGGGAAGAAGCTGCCAGGAGGGAGAAAGAACGTCTCTGGGAGATGGATGAGGACGAGTATGA
>NW_009598964.1:0-18452 GCF_000690535.1 Cariama cristata
CGGGTGCAGGACCTTGCACTTGGCTATACAGTGGCTTCAGTCACCTGGCTGTAGTCAGTGACTATGCAGATACGTGTATGTTGTCACCAGACTTCCTAAATCACATAAGGTCAATACTATGACATATTTTTTTCTTTCCATACGTGCTGCTGTGGTAGGACTGGTAATGGAGGGAGTAGTTGTTGCAGTCTGTTGTGGGGGTGCGTCTGTTGTCAGGCTTAGCTAGAGTTTTCGGTCCCTTGCAGTGTTTTGATTGTGCCTCTCTTCTGGGGTGCCTTTAAGCTCTGCTGTTTGTATGTAAGCATTAATTCTGCCACAGTGCAGTGTTTCGATCTTTGTGTGTTTTTGAAATAATCCTATAATCCTTTTATGTTCTAAGTTGTTACATAATTTGAACTAAGTAAATGCACTATATGTACTTCTGGCCTGCTTTACAGACACACTGAGCACTTAAAGATCACACAGCTTTAACAGAAAATCAAGGCATTAACTAAGCAAAAAGTTTTCATAAATTTAAAATAAGTACTTGTAATTACCTACATTCTAGGACAACAGATGTACCCAAAATCCCCATATTTAGTCTACTCAAGAAAGATGTTCTTTGTTATTTGCCTCAAAGCAACAGGGACAACGGGCTGGGGCAAACTGTAGTACAGATAAATGCACACATTCTAGGGTGCCTGAATGCTCATTTTATGTCTGAGAACCTCTGAGGTCTTGTAAACATATGTGCATGGTCCAGAATAATCTGCTCAAAAGTTATGAACT
Source organism: Cariama cristata (assembly GCF_000690535.1). Classification (NCBI taxonomy): domain Eukaryota; kingdom Metazoa; phylum Chordata; class Aves; order Cariamiformes; family Cariamidae; genus Cariama; species Cariama cristata. Next base: position 769 of record NW_009598964.1, read on the forward strand.
GGTGTGAAAGTATTTCTTGTAAAGTGTTTTTTAATTAGTAGAGAAATATTCCCATAAAGTTAAGTGTCAGAATTAACCTTTTGTCTTGTCTTCAGTAGCCAATTTTCTTATATCTTCTATTTCACAAACTAGGTATGTGCTCACAGACACTTCCCAGGAATAAAAGGAGAAGTGTGAGAGCCAGTGAATGCTGTGAATCTTCTCAGTGTATCAGTTTCCAAAACACCTGCATTAATCAGTGGTGAATGGATCTGGTGTGAAAATGGCTGAACTGCTCAGTCTTTCAATTTCATATGATTTAATATGGAAAAACTGTTGGGGGGAGGGATCAAAACATCTTTCGAAGGTCTAGTCTGTTGATTAAATTTTTGTTAATGCAAAAAGTCAAACTATTGACAGATTCTGAAGAGTAAAATATACTAACTTTTCAAAAAGCAGGGTTGCCTATTTGAGTAAGAACACAAGGTTTTCATCAGCATCTTTATTCTACTTACAAAAGATAGCATAAGACTTTACGATGTTAAGCCTTTAATACATGAGCTAAGAAAACTAATCAAATGACTCAAAAGGGTGTGACCAAATTTATCTAATCTCTCAAAAAATCTCAAGATACTGCATCTTAAACAGATATGTTTATAGGACTGTCTATTCTGCTAACTGCTAAATAAATCAGGTAGCTTGTGTGCAAAAACTTGCTTCACTGGATTACCAATAACTTAAGTTTGGGCTAATTCACTCGACTGAGAAACAAGCTGAATTAGTCTTTGTGGGCTTTTCATGCATTCAGTGTTAACATGGTTCAGCTGCTTCTAGAGTCTGAAATAGTTCATTCAAAGCTATCTTTATGTCAGTGGACAAAGAATTTCTACAAACAGAAATGTGAGAGTTTTACAATATTTCTTTTCCCAGTAAATGCTAGCTGCTCTGTTTAGAAAACAGGCTTTGTTTGCTTTTATCAACTTTTAAATAAAGTCTGTCAAAATAGCATGTGAGACCACTGGTCGGGGACTCATAGCTGTGAGAATTGCTGGGATTTAGCAGAGGAGGACTATGGTACTTACACCTTGACAAGATTTTTTTCACCATTAAAGGGCTGAAGTGGAGTAGATATTAATAGTTGATTATTCTAGGATGGACAGAAGAGTAAAATTTCACAATAATAACTAGTTATTGAAATAGATATGGATGAATCCATACTGCATGAATCTCTTTCAAATGATGCACATATGTGGAAGCATTGTCTAAACTCAAACAAACTTACTAGTCTTGACTCCATAATAAAATCCATCTCAGACTGAATTTGGAATTTGTTCAAATTGAGTGTTAAGTGGCGCCTCAGTTTTGATTTGTTCTGTTGACTACAGTATGGATATAGCAGTAAACAGAAAGTTCTTACTTGATCTGTATGAGCTTTAGTCCATTTCGGAGTGGAGGAAATGTAGACTTCATTCAATTTTAATAAGAAATGAAACAGCAATAAATACATTATTGCTTAAGCTGAGAAATAAGGTAAGCAATTAGAATCATAGAGTGATTTAGGCTGGAAATGGCCTCAGGAGTTCATCTTGTCCAACCCTCACTCAAAGGAGGGCTAACTGACCTAGATCAGGTTGCAGAGGGCCTTGCTTGGGTGTTGCTGTGACAGGGGAGTTGGTTTACATCTTTCGTTCTCCTGTATAAGTTGAGAGAAGTTAAGAACACATGCTAAATTTTTAATTGTAAAACAGAAAAAGAAATATTTTGAGCCATTTATTACTTTATACATCTACTTGCAATCAAGAACTAAAACAGTTTGGTAGAAGAAAAATAAATGTAAAACATATTCAAAATGCAAGCAACCTTTGTCAGATTTAGTATTTGCTGTTTTTTTTTCCCCCGTTTCTATTGGCCTCTCCTATGAGTTTTGCTTTTAAGATTTTTGAGGATTAATCCAGTGTACCTCCCTAGCTTTGCCCTCTGTGATCTTACAGGATAAACTTAGAATTAATTCCTCATACCCTTTCTGATGGAAGAGATAAGCCTTTAGATAAAATGTTATTTCAGTTGCTGTCTTATCCGGATGTTTGAGCTGCCAGTTAAATTGTAAATTAAAGGCTCAAAACTCTGGATTATGGACTCCAGCTTCATTATTAATGAAAAAATATGCCCTTTTCACAGTTTGTCATTTTCCATCTTCCAACAAACTAAAAAAATACGGTGAATCTTTTCCACTCTCCTGTTTAACAAAACAAAGGTACAGTGATACAATCCTCCTTTGGAGGACAAAGCTTCTACCATAAATAATTGACTTGTGCCAATTCTGTCCACTTGAACGACCAGCCTACGGAAACGTAAAGTTACTTCCATAAGGCACTTCTTGCTTTGGAATAAAGAAAAGCTGGAATCACCGTTCCCTCATTGTACTAGTCTGCAAAGTTTGTGTCCCAAATTTTAATGCGACAGAAACTTCCCCATTGTCATTTACCTTTGTATGTAGCCTGTCAGTTTTGCCACTTCCACTGGCTCATTTTCCCACTCACACAGTGGGGATTTATCTCAGTCATCTCTTCATACTTTTAAATTAAGTCAATTAAATGGCTAAATAACAATTGACCATACTTTTTCAGGACTGTTTTATTGGGCCTTCCTGTAAGGACACCCATCGTTTATAGAATGCTACATACACTTACAGTTCTGTTTTATGTGAAATCATTGTGCAATTACATTTTAGACATTGAGGGAAATCTCACAAGAGAAAGGAGTTATTTGTAAAATCCATGAGATGTTGATTGGTTCAGATACAAGCTCTAGCTCTTTTTGTGGTGTTATTATTTCTGGCCATAGCATATATAAATGAAAAAGTTTATGGAAATTACAAAAATATGTATTGAAATAAAAAAACCCCTAACTTTCGGCAGTTTTCAATCTTTCTTACTTTGCAAGGATTTTCATAGACATAAAAGCCATAAAATTCCAAGCTTTAATTAGAAAATAAGAGCATCCCAGAGAAGTAACAGGTGTTCTGACATACTGCAGTGTGCATATTGTCGTCTGAGTGTACCAGGGTATCATGTATTAAGGTAACACAGTAGTTTCACAACTGCAAATACGTATGTAACTGGGAACTCATGTACATATATAGATGTAGTCCTGTGGTGTAGTCACCAGTTTTAACAACTATGGTGCCTTGTTTGAAAGTCCACCTGGTAATATTTATCATCTCAATAGGTTTTCTGTTCAGTACAAGCATGATTGGTAGGCAGACCAATTCAGTAGGATTATAAAGTGATCAGCCAAAAAAGGGGGAATTTTGACAATTCAGTGACATATGTATATCTGCTTATCTTATCTCTTTCCAAATGGTTTTTCTTTATCTCTTTCCAGAGGTTCTTCAACCTCTGTTCCAGTTTCTCTTTAAAAGCAGGGCTTCCCTGAGGCGGAACGCATGGTGGCCTTCTGTAGTGGGCCAAATCTTTCTCCCTGCAGTTAACTCAAGTTGGACTATCAAGTCAGCTTGCAGCCTTCAGCCTCTGAAATTAACACTTGTACATGCTGTTTAGATACTGTGGTGCATCCCACAGGTATTTGCATTTTTTATATACTTTGTATGTTAACTGACCTTGCAAATGTCTCAGTGTTGTCACCATTTGCTTGAAGAGGGCTGCATATGGGAGCTAGGTTCACTTACAGATTGGAACTGTACTTAGTGAAGTGTTTTAGGGCACTTTAGAATGGAAAACATTATATGTCTGTACATTATTAATGACAGCATAAGTACTTTGTAATAGTGTATATGGCATATTGATGAATGTAACATGCACTGCATTATCAGTAAAGAGCTGTGAAAAGAATATAAGACTGACAAGATAAAAACAAAGATATATCCTTATAAACTTTCCCTGTTTTCTGTTACGCAGCACATAACCACCTTGAGCCACAGAGACTGTGGTGAGAAAGGCTGAAGATCCTCTATTCATTGTAGAGGACAAAAAGAGACAGAGGTGTTGCCTCCTGTGTACAGAAAATGAGTATGCTGAAAGAAACTGCAGAAATGCGTCTTAAAAATGAGGCTCTGTTTTGAGAAACAGTCAGAGTAAACAAAAAATACAAGGAGGACTTTAAGAGTTTATCTTTGTTGGAAAGTAGTAATTGTTCTTATGTGGTCAGGAGACCTATTTTCTGTTCTTTACTATTACAAGTTCAGCATCTCTATTAATTATCCCTCCATGCTCCATTTTAAAACCATTTATCTACTTTCCTAAATCTCCAAAGTGTGCTGTGGTTTTTTAAACACTGCTTATTTATTTTAGAGGGTTTTCATTTTCACTAGTGACTGAATATAAAATAACCAGTAGAATATGTTATACCCTTCTAAACGGAAGGATAAATTATTCTGTTGGTGTTAGACAAAAACTTGTGGGAGCCAAAGCTATACTCTGAACACTTGTTGAATTTCCCATCCCTGGAAGTGTTCAAGGCCAGGTTGGATGGGGCTTTGAGCAACCTGGTGTAGTGGAAGGTGTCCTTGCCCATGGCAGGGGGGCTGGAGCTAGATGGTCTTTAAGGTCCCTTCCTACCAAACCATTCTATGATTCTATGATATATAGACTTGTTCAGTGATTGCTGCCAGGGTGGGTCCCCTCAGACACTTCTGTGAATTCCAACCCTTGGGTTTTGTTTCTCCCAGGTTTCTCACTTTCCCCCAGTTTTAATAACAGACTATCTCGAGCTGTCAAGTTGTCCCTGCAACTGAGTTGCATGTGGTTTGCAAACTCTTCAGGTTCTTTTGACCTATGTTGATCAATATTTCTTTCTTCTGGCATCTGCTTAAATGATAACTGTGGTAAGGCTGTATACTTCCCACTTGCATACTAATCCTTCCTTAAATTTTAGTCTCTCTGTTTCTTACTACTAAACACAGATGAATGGATTCAAGGAAAAAGAATTATTTTTTATTGTGGCCTCACATTTCCAGATAATTAGCCACTCTGATGTGATCCATCCATTTGGCTATCATCTCTTACAAAACAGCGTAAAATAATTCTGAGAGAGGATTCTAAATTTTTTCCATGGTTTAATGTCAGATGGAGTCCAAATTCTGTTCTGGAGATAACCATAAGATTATCTTTAGAATGTCTCTATTGTTTTGAAGTGATCCTAAGTTAGTTATTCAGTGGTCTCAGAATGAGAACCAGGTACTGTAATCAAAAGATGAAGGGCTAGCAAGAAGGGAAGCGCAAATTGTTGAATATTTTTCATTACACTGCTCATAAGATTCTTGAGTTTCTACAAACATAAATCCTTTCTACATAAAAACAATTTGAGTCAATAGCAAGAATCTTTACAAGACACAGCAAGCAGGGTCCACACTGGTTTTGGGTTTTTTTTCTTCAGTTTAAGATTTTATGTCATGTACAGCAGACAGCAGCTTTCAACATGTTTTTTGTCATCTCGGTTTTCTGGTTTTGTTCCAGTAGCTGTAATTTACACAACAAGGGGGATATCTTGTTTATTTTGTTCACCACCAAGATAGAAGGAAACTTTGTGATCAGAATGCATCTAACAGTGAGACACCTTGGGTTTGTTGCCAGAGGTCTTTATCAAAGATGCTTTTTCTTTTAAAGTAAGACTAGGTAGGATATGTCCCTAGGGGATGTATGAGTTGCCTAATATTCTTAAGACCGAATCATGCAAATCCTTATTTCTGCTTTATTAAAATTGCTGCATTATGATTAGAAAGAAAATAATTATTTAATTAGATTAATATAATAATGATTTGACACTGTCCTGCACAACATCCTTGTATCTAAATTGGAGAAACACAGATTTGACAAATGGACCACTCAGTGGATAAGGAAGTGGCTGGATGGTCGCACTCAGAGTTGCGGTCAACAGCTTGATCTCCAAGTGGAGAGCGGTGACAAGTGGCATTCCTCAGGGGTTGGTGTTGGGACTGGTGCTGTTTAACATCTTGGTTGGTGACAGGGAGAGTGGGATTGAGGGCATCCTCAGCAAGTTTACTGATGACACCAAGCTATGTGGTGCGGTTGACGCACTGGAGGGAAGGGATGCCACCCAGAGGGACTTTGAAAGGTTTGAGAGGTGGGCCTGTGTAAACCTCAGGAAGCTCAACAAGGCCAAGTGCAAGGTCCTGCATCTGGGTTGGGGCATTCCAAAGCACAAACACAGGCTGGCTGGAGAATGGATTGAGAACAGCCCTGAGGAGAAGACTTGGGGGTGCTGGTTAATGAGAAGCTCAAAATGCACCAAGCAATGTGCACTGGCAGGCCAGAAAGCCAGCCATATCCTGGGCTGCATCCAAAGCAGCGTGACCAGCAGGTCAAGGGAGGGGATTCTGCCCCTCTACTCTGCTCTGGTGAGACCCCACCTGCAGTACTGCCTTCAGCTCTGGGGCCTCCAACACAAGAAGGACAGGGACCTGTTGGAACGAGTCCAAAGGAGGGCCATGAAGGAGATCCGAGGGCTGGAGCACCTCTCCTGTGAAGACAGGCTGAGAGAGTTGGGGTTGTTCGGCCTGGAGAAGAGAAGGCTCTGAGGAGATCTTATAGCAGCCTTCCAGTACCTAAAGGGGCCTACAGGAAAGGTGGGGAGGGACTTTTTACTGGGGCAGGTAGTGATAAGACAAGGGTCAATGTCCTTAAACTGGAAGAGGGAAGATTTAGATTAGATCTAAGCAAGAAATTATTCAGCGAGGCACAGGACCAGGTTGTCCAGAGCAGCTGTGGATGCCCCATCCCTGGAAGTGTTCAAGGCCAGGTTGGATGGGGCTTTGAGCAACCTGGTCTGGTGGAAGGTGTCCATGCCCATGGCAGAGGGGGTTGGAACTAGGTAATCTTTGAGGTCCCTTCCCTTCAAACCGTTATATGATTCTGTGATTTAGGTACGACTGAGAAAGCTGATTAATTAATCTTCTCTGTTATTGTCATTGTCCAAACTGCAAGTCTGATCACAGGATCACAGGAACCTGTCCTTTCATCTGAAAAATGTAGTCCATAAGGTCGTCAGCTGGGATTCTGTTCACATTGTGTGTTTAAAAAACTAATGCGTTACTCCCTTATTAACCACTGACTTGTCCAACTAATCTATTGAGTCCAGGGGGATTGTATGGGAGAGTAACTGCTTGCCACTGCAGTAAGGGTAACTGTCTAGTTTTTGAAGAATAATTAGGTGGTTTTTTAAGTGTCTTACTCCATCAAATATTTAGTTTCTTAAAAAGCTTTGGCTTCATAGTACAACATTTTGTGGTACTCTGAGGATCAACTTAAGAAATGATCTCATTGATTCACCTATAATATCAGTCAGATGACTGAAATATCTTTGCTGGCAAAAAACTTAAAAAATCCTCAAACATAAGTATCGGAATTCAGAAGTTACCTGAAATAAAAAACAAGAACTTCCTTTTGGTATGTCATTTAGGGAATATATAGCAGTAAAGCCTATCTCTGAGAGTGCTTTTTTTCAATATACAATGCTATGGAAGAGACTTGAGCAAGAAAAGATGAAATCCCCACTTTCATGCAATCACTCTCATCTACTCATTCCCCCTCCCCAAGTCAAGTCATATTTTTCTGTACTAACAATGTTCCGTAGAGCGCTGTACAAGTATCACTGTTTAACTATAGCAAATTTATTGTTGTCTCTCTATAAACAGATGCAAGTAACCACAAGTACTACAGGAAGAATGACAAGTGATTGGGGAAGCAGTTTAAATAGACTACACCTGTATGTAACACATCTAGGAAATATCATGCCATAAGCCATACTGGGCAACTCCCATTTTATTAAGAACTGCATGTCACTATCCATCCCACTGCCATGCTATGAACACAGTTACCAAAACTGGAGTCCTCTGTCACATTCACAGTCTTCTCAAGGACGAGATAGTTACTTCCTGCTCCAATTAATTAGAAATATGACCTTGTTTGATTAAGTATGCTGGAGAAAGCTGTAAAGAAAATTCATTTTTAAAAAAGCAAACACACCACACTGAGTACAGAAGTTGCATAAAGGAGGAGGAAACCCAACCTCAGCAATCAAATTCAATTACTAATATGATACAAATTATTTCCCATCCCCCTGCAGGAAGCCAGGCTGATGCTTACAGCATATTTGGATGTGATTCAATCATGTAGCTGGCAGATTATTTTTCCTCTCCTAGAATGTTTCCCCAAATGGGCAGAAGGCAGAGTAAACCTTGTCATCACAGACATGGGAGCCAAAGGGTGAGCTCACACCCCTTTGCCAGCCCAGCACTCCTGTCCTCTCCTTTTCAGGAACCCAAGGGTCCTATGCAGGACTGGTAGGCTGATAAGGCACCGTTGCACATTTTATTCCTCTATTACTTATACAAAACCATAACATCCATGTGCATGAAGAGAGAGATGGGCCTTTAAAGAAGTATGCAGAAAGGAGATCTATTGCCATCTTGCTTAAATGTGAAGTTTAATGACAGACAAATGTTGTTATTTGTGCCTAATTATATACACTTCAAATTCTCTTAAATATTCTTTGAAGCCAGTTGTGCAGATTTGCCAAAAATATCTTTGCTATTGGTCAGAAAACCTTTTTGCATCTCTGTAGAAAATGTAGTTGAAAAATATAACAATCATTTTTATCTAAAATGAATATTAAACTCCTTTCCTTCAAAGGAAAATGATAAGCAATTTCTTTTTTAATTTTATCATTAGAAAATTAAAACTTGTACTTCAAGAATAAAATTACTTTAGAATGAACTTTGGACAAAACAAATTTAAAGACTTCTAATGACTCTAATAGGTTTTGGACCAGGCCTGAAAAAGATAAATTATGAACCTACCTTGTTCTTCTCTCTCCAGGAATTCAGGAGATGTTATCATCAGAGTGTAAATCTCAAAGGAACAGCTTGCTGCTGCTTTTATTTATCACCTCCCGAAGTTCATTGTAGTTCTTGGGAGAATCAGTTTAATTATGACAGTAAATGCTGTTCTAAATTTTTTCACTCCATGAAGAAAACGTATACATCCACAATTACAGTCTGTGTAGCATGCTTTGTCTCTGATGTACTTGTTTGCCAAAAAGCCATTTTCATGTACTAATATTGCAGCAGTAAATGTCGTATGACCTACTTAAATTGCAAGTGTTTAGCACATAGCTGCAGTCATTGCAGAGCATGCATTCTTAATAAACTCTATGCAATAATTATAATGATAAAAAAATACGAAATCTAGGTAACAAGAACGAGGTGTTCAAATGTCATCCATCTGCACTGGTGAGGACTCTTTATGTCCTCCTCATCGGCGTGACTGTTTCATTACACAGAGACGAAGGAAGGGATGGATAAAAGGGATGTAAGGTATATGACTTCTACAGTCCCGGTCTCTTTAAACAAAGTAGTCTGAAGATTCCCCCCTCCCCCTTCATTGAACACATTTTATTGTGAAAAGCAAAGGCACTTTTTTGTTTTTCCTTCTTTTTATTGCAGTGATACATGCTTGCAGGGATGGGTTAAGCACTCAGCTGGGAGGGTTTGAATCCAGTTATTCAGAAGTGTGGAAAAGGCAATAGAGTTTTGGGGGAAATGCATGATGGGTGACTCTTGGTAGAACAGCAGAAAAAGGGCTGTGATTCATATTTTTAAAACATGAGCAGATTACAGGAAAGATGGACAGGCTGCTTTTATTCTGACTTTAATAACGTCAGGGACAACTGAACTTCACTCTTAATTGAAGTTCCCCTTTCTGCAGGAGTTCAAAAAGAGCTTACCAGGCTGGTGTGAATAAATGATTGTCTAACTGTCAAATACCACAGACCACCTTGATTTTGTTGCTGCCAGGTCATCCAAAAGTGCCATCTCTCTATAAAAGAATCAATCCTGTGAAAGCACTAGATGTCTGTTAATAGATTTTTTTTTTTTTCTTTCTCAAATGGGATTGGTTTTCTGTTGGTGTAAGAGTTACCTCATGGATCACCAGCTATCATACTTATAAAATTAAAGCTGAACTAATTCACAGAAAGGCAAGAAAATATAGCAGCATATGAAGATGAGGGGTTTTCAAATTAAAGTCCAGATCCAATCATCTTATGAACCAAAACACATTATCTTAAGCAGTAGCTAGTAAAATGGCAATCACATACAGGAGGAAATCTTGGCACCATCCCATCAAATCCCTGATGTGTATCAGAGAGAGAAGCAAGATAAGACCTTTTTTTTCTTAAAAAATCATAAGGGTCATTTAATCTGCTGCACCTTACAGAACATACTAGTTTTTATACATATATACAAATATTTATATGAATATATTTTGGTCCCTTAGTTGAGGTGTAAATTAAATTCTATGGTATGTGAACACTTTGAAAGTTTCTTGGTGTGAGGTTTCTAAGTTTCACACTGAAAGCTGATCTACGGTTAAAATGCACAATACGTAACAGATTACTGTGCTCTTGTACTCTTTGTTGAAAACACATCATGGAAATAAATTAGTTGAATTTATTTTATTTTAGTTATGAAAAACTTCCTTTCCATCAGGAAACACAGAAGTATATATCTTTTATAGGAAAGAAAAAGTGGAACAGATAAAATAACAATTCCATGCATTACCTTTGCATAATCATTTCTGAAAAATATATCAGCATTTTTAGAAAACCACTAAATTAAATTCCATTTCAAGTCAAATATATTGAAATATTCAAGCATATTTAGATAGAAGTTCTTGAATATAAGTTTTGTAAATATTTTGCATGTTTAGATTGAACTGATTAAACATTTTAGATTTGGAGAAATATTTAACTATCACAATGTGTAGGGCTAAAAGCATGTGTTACTTAGAATCAGATTTCGGCAGAGAGAAATAACATCTTTAAGTGTATATATAGTTTCATTAATTTTGAATTAAATGTTTTGATTTGAAAACATTTCTGTTCAAAAATTTCCAATTGCATTTTTGAAATACTGTCTCTTTTTCTGCTTAGGATTGACGTAATTTTTTGCTGGTAAGTCCTAAAACAAAACAGTGAAATAAAAAATGTGTTAGTTTCAGCCACTATTTTTAATATTGGCAACCAAAATAGAATTTTTTATTTTTTAAATTAGTTCTAGATCAGAACATCTCATTTGAAAGTATTAGAAATATGGATCTGATTAATGGCCATCTATTGTAAGCTGTAGATCTATATAGCTATAATGACTTTTTTTTTCTTTTCGTTTTTATTTCAATCACGGTACAGGCAGCTATAGGAGGATGTGATGATTATCATGTTATTTATGCTCAAATGAGGGGCAAGAGTTTCCATGGTCCCTTGACAGATCCTCATCTCATTTTCCTGCTGGATAAAATTCCTGTTCTACTGCATTGGCAATTCTGAGACTCACGGAGTCAATAGAACTCCACTACCCCAGGATATTCAGATCAACTTTCTCTTTTAGTTAATCCCTTAGGCAGAAAACTTGTCACTTCCAACATCTAGTGAGACAGACTGCTTTATAATCAAGCTATGTGCATCAAGCTAGAGTTTTACAGCCTTAGACTCTGAATTAAAAATGAGGGCGACAGAGCACGAGTATGTTTTAGGGAGTTTAAGAACCATATATTGATATGTTCTTAAGACAGGTGAAAGAATCATACCTCTGATTTTGATTTTCTCACCTGAGAGCACCAACCATCATCAAGAGCCTACAACAGAAGCATTATTTCCAAGTTCCTTGCAGATTATGAGGAAATAATTTCATAGAACATAATTAGAGGCTGATCTTGTCACATGCAAGTTTACATTTTGTTTCTGATGCATTCACCTAGCTCATACATCCTAAACAAATACTTTTCTGTCTTTTGATACTTTCTGATTACCTAAAAATGCTTTCCTTTCTTCCCCATTCTCCTCTCTCCCGTTATGTGGCTTTAGGGCAGACTAGTGAAGTATATCATTCAGGATAGGGGCTTCACAAAGGCATAAGTGCTGTCTGGTTGCTGTCCTGCTGTATCTGCTCTGTATATAGGCGTCTTCAATCTCCAGGCAGGTCAGTGAAGTTATATCTAGAACATTAATTTTGAAAAGAATGAGAATTATCATGTTTTAATAAGAGATGTGTTAATTGTAGACTCTGGTAAATAAGTATTTACAAAATCCTCTCAGTGTGTTTTCACCACATCAGGTGATGTCGAGTAAAGACTTTTATGTATGAAAAGTTGGCTAGTGATTGACACAGTGATTGAGTCATAGAGATTGAAATAGCTCAGGAGTCATTGTCTATATAAGGAAATGTGTTAAAAATAAATAAAAATATCAGTGCTTGTAAAGAACAGGGACCTGGTTTTCTCTTCCTGACTAAGTTTCTCTTCCTGCACTGAGTTTAGCTGTATTTAATAGCCTGAGAATTCGAATTAATGAGCAGTGCTGAACTCTTGCAGATAAATCCTCCAAGTCTGCTATGACTATTCTGCAGAGGCCTTAAGTATGAGGTTTTTTGTTTTGGGGTTTTGTTTTGGTTTGGTTGTTTGTGGGTTTTTTTTTCATAATGCCACCAAACAACTTCAAGTTCTTTGAAAAGTAAGCTTGCTAAAACCAAAGAACAAAAATGTTGTGCTTTAGCTTGCCATTTCTTTGCTAACTGTTATTTTGATTTTGGAATTTAAGCTTGCCAAGCATCTTTAATGAAACAAATGAGACAGGATGAATGATGTGTCATACCAGTTCAAAGTTTCTGCTGCTTCCACAAGTGAAGACAAATTGGAAGGCAGATGGAAGCTGTAAAGAAAGCAGGTTTAAGGATTGTGTGGGGACTGCTTACAGGAATGTACAGGGAGACCAGCTTTTTGTTCCCTTTAAATAAGATACGCGAAAATCAAGAATATGACTAAGACTGTATAGTTAGCTACAGCAAAAATAGCTTGTTGTAGTTGCTTTTCTTGGTTTTGTTGCTCACTCCCTTTTTTATCACCACAGTATTGTTGTAATTTTTCGCAAAGATTGGATATGAGAACATAACATTCTTTGTGGAGTAATTAGGGTGCTCATATAACACAAGCAAACTTGGCTCACAGCTGGAAACCTCTCCTTTAGAAATTACTTGGAGGGAATTTGCTTCCCAGAACCTTATTGAAAAACAGAGGAGAGATTCCCCATCACATATTAAAGGCTCTTACTGTTTCCCAACCGTAGTGAGCAAGTGAATGACTACAGCCTTTAAAAGGAGATTTGCTTCACTTTAAACTTGGAAACTTAAGCCAAGAACTGCTGAGTAAAGATTAAACCATATAAATTGAAGTGGTTGGATTTTGTGTGAGATGATTTGTGTGGTTTGACTTAGCCTACATTACTTTGCATTAGAAGGTGTGCAATAAGAAGCACTAAAATCGAGTAAACAGGGGGTTGAAAATGACACTGGTCTGAGACTCAATTTTTAGGGAACTTTTTCAAAGTAGCCAAGGTTGGCCTCCCTACTCATAGCAGCAGCTCTTTGGATGTAACATTCATATTTTCACACAATGGGAAGATGGGACATATTGTTTCCAGGACTGAAAAATAATTCTCATTATTGTTTTGCTGCTTTTCAAATGTATTATTATACAACATTTATATCTAGTTCATCTGAAGCTTCCAGCATCCATAACAAAAGCCTAATACCATTTCACTTTTGAACTTATATGTACAAGATGTCAAGGGTAAAATCTGTAGTTAAAAGATGCTAGGACAAATCTAACCTGCAACTATATCTTTGGGAGCTGTCAGTTCATATACTAGGTCTTTGTCTCACACTTTTTGTGTGCACATACCCCTTTACATTCAGTAGCCACTTGTATATTTGTGTTCCTTAAGACTTTCCTAGACAAAAGATTTTATGACCTTTTTGTGAGAAGCACTAGGAGCTCTGTTGTTTGCAGAAGACTTTCGAAATTGAGCCATGAAGTCAGAGCATTGACTTTTTTTTTGTCCTGAGATTCCGTCCAGGTTTAGCTGAGGTATAAAGACAGCATTATCAGAGAAATGTTTGCAGAAAATGCATTTAAGCCTTCCAGTCTAAGACCAGGTTTATGTCATTGCCAAAGGAACGTACTGCTGGCATAACCAGGACTAAACTAAAGGAAACGAGATGGAGATCTGAACTGGATCTCCCACTGTCATCTTAGCAAGTTAGTTGAGAACGTGATGCTCTTCACATATACAAAATTCTGCAGAGCAGTAGCAGTAACTGAGACCTCAGACAGATGAACACTGTTATTTCTCGTTCCAGTTTTTAAGATCAAGGTGATATTGGCCCAACTAACTAGTTTAAAATCTCGTGTAATTATAGTATTGCCTCTGCTGGATTTGCTTTCAATGTTGTGACAAATTAATTTTGGAAAGTCATTAAAAGCATCAAGGTACTCCCATTTTAAATCGACTTGTTTCTGCTGTACTAGCCAAAACTTTAAAAAAATTATGGAGACATTAGTACCAGTAGCTGAAGGGTTAATAAGACTCTAATTGAGTCACTACTTGACCAGGCAAGTTATATCCCTATTCAGTGTGTGCCATTTACACAAGTTTTCCATGATTTCTTTCCTAAGGTAATAGGCCTAGCAGCTAGCTGGCTGCTGCTCCTGCTATGCTTCAGCAGCTGTCATTTTGACATATTTTGTGCTTTCTTTAGAAGAGAGAGGTTGATTGAATGTGAGAAAAGTGGAACTTTGACAGGTTGTCAGAATCCCTTGCAGCACAAACCTACCTGCCAGCTAACTTGTTTCAGGTTTATTTCAAAGAAGGTTTCCAGCACACAAACTTCCATTATTAGCCCAAGAAGATCTTAAATAGGTAGCTTCCATTTTGTCAAAATCTAAATTAAACTTCAAATTGGTTTAAATTTCAGGAAGTCCAGGTATCTCTGAGAAAGCAAAAGCAAGTTCCCTTTCCTCTGTCCATATGCAAAGGTCTAGGTGGATGAAAGACATGTTGTTCTTTACTTTCTTTCATTATATTTATTGAAATCAGTTATTTGTCCTCATTTATGAATAGACTTCTGAAATTCTGAAGTCATTTCATGAATCGGTGAGGAGTAGGCATGTTGTAAATGATCATTCCTTAATAGACAATCAAGCTGGGAGGAGATGCAGCTGTTATTGCTAATGGAATCAAGCTGTTATAATTAATAGCAGACAACTATTCACACAACACATTCACTTATTCACTCCTATAATTCACTTACTCATAGCCATCCTGTTGGGGCAATCTCAACAGTATGTGCAGAGGCAGAGGTTGTCCTGGTGTCCTAATGGCATCTAGTTAGCTGTTTGGAAGGCCCCTCTGAGTGCTCTTTGCTTTCTGAGGTATAACTACATATTCCTGAAGTCGTCATCTGCATGTAGCAGCTAGTGCCCCCTTGGATCTGGTCTGAGCCACACAGCCTGTTGATGATGCCAGCGTGGGCTAGTGGCCTTGGACAGATTCAGTGTGTTCTTGGTGTCCTGTGTTTATCCATTCTTGCAGGTGCGATAGGGCTACTGGTCTACAGAGTTAAATTATTCTTGGGAAACATTCACACAGTATCTTCTTGACAGGTGCTTTTCCTTTCTTTGGCCTGGAGTTTTCTGATAACTACATCTCCATCAAAAGCTATAAATACCTGTAGAAACCATTCACTCAATTCACAGATGAGTGGTCTTTGTGAAAGGCAGAAATAAATAGAAATTAGATGATCTCAAAGAAAGGGACTTCTCGTCATTCTGATCATCCTGAAAAACGTATTTACATGTGTCATTTTCACTTTGCTTCGTGGCTTGCATGAAAATGATTAGTAACACTACACAGTATTTATTCAACTGCATTATCAGATGCCTTTTAAGGCACATCCATAACGTTTTCTGTGTATCAGCTTTGGCATTTGTATTTACCTGTATTTGCTAAATGCAAGTTCTTTTGCCAATCGGCATGCAGTAATATAATTTTAACTATGAAAATATCTTCTACAGTATATACAGTGATGAAATGAAACCTTACATTCTACTCTGGTCCTATGATAATTATCATATACCATCTCTTCTGGAATAGACCTGTACTATACCTGCCAAAGCACTCACAAAGCTGTCTGATCGAAGGGTGCGCCTAGCTAGATTCTCAGCCTGAATCCATGCTACCTACAAAGTCTTTGTCGCTCCTAATAATTTAAGGAGGTTTATGGAACTATTTATAACTAAATCAATAGCAGAATAGTGTAAAAGACAAAGATTAGTGTAACTTAACTGACTGAGTTACAAAGTGAATCATGTGCCTTGGAGTTATATTGAATATACAGGTGAAAGTAAACAAAAGAACATGCTGACCCATCTCCTCCTAATGCTTTTTCATAAGAATAGATGCCTGGCTTACTGCACTTAGTAAAACCTTGTTTTCTCTTTTCTCTGTATCTTGTAAAACTTCCAGTGTCCACTAGTTGGTCCCAACATGTTGGACCCAAGTTGCTTTTCAGTGATTATTGTCTTGAGATTGTCTTGGGATGACAGTCACTGTATAAATATAGTTATGTGTTACAGAAGTTATATAGAGGAAGGTGGAAGAAACCCAACTCCGGCACACAGGACAATTTGATAATGTGGTATAAATTCCTACCTATCCTCTGGTAGGCAGTTTGCACGATGCCTGCAGCAAATTCAGTCCCACTTTAATCCTAGGCTTGCTAACAGTGTCCAACAGCGCTACCTGAAGAGACTACCCTTTATTACAATCAATAGGTGCCATTGACGCAGATAATACCAGTCTTCCCAATGGCAGTAACAAATAATAACTAAATAAAAAAATTAAAGACAAAAATTGAAGTGGTGTAAGTTAATCTTGCTGCTGTACCATAGCAATTTTTGTTCGTAAGAAAAGGAAAAAAAGCACTGTCTTACTGAGTTGAAGGAGAAAAAAAAATTAATTCAGACAAGGTTCTGCAGAGAACCTGCAGAGAACCTACAGAGACCCTTATTTAACCCTTCGAGTCAAGTTACTGTACTCTGTGACCAGTTTCCCATACGAGTGAAGGAAGAAGTTGTCAGAATTCTCTTTTTGTGTCTCAGATAATTTTTTCCTCTCCTTCTAAACATGATTTTACCCACCTTCCCCATCTTGTGAATCCAATCTTTTTGCAGTATGGTTATCCAAATTATTCCTCACCAAAACACACAAACTTCCAAAAATGAGCGAACTTTATGCAGCACTGCCAGATACTATTAGTCAAACAGGTAAGATAAAGTAATGAAAAGTATTTCTCAAGACAATTCAGAGTGCTTTCAGAAAGTCATCTAGCCTGCCCCACTGCTTGTTTATCCACGTTCTTTACAACTGTATATAGTAACTAGTCACAAATTAAAACTCGTGGACTATTCAAACTGTGATTAGCCAATTAATCACTGGAAACCCAGAGATGACTTAGAAGTCCACTCTGTACTGGGATTCTTTTCCATGCAGAGATTAACAGAAAAAGAGTAGAGAAGTTTGAAGATTAGTAGGCAAAGCTCTAACAATTATGTGGTTTCATTGCTTGAAAGGTACTGTTCAGAAGGAAATTCATTGTAGGAATTTCATTGTCAGAATAATTGATAGTTTTTATTTAACCTGGAGTTGAAAGAGCTTGCTGAAAATGTAGTCAGAGAGCTAAGTTCTAGAAGTAACACGTTACCTTTAAAAGCAGAACATGGTGTTGGAAAACCAGCTAGAAGTCCTGACTAAAACTCAAGACCAATTTCTCCATCTGA
>NW_009598964.1:18483-25188 GCF_000690535.1 Cariama cristata
AGGAATGTGATGGACTAATGGTTAATGATTGTTGTTCAGAAAAAATCTGTCAGTTTTATGCGTTCATAGAATCTAATATGACACCTTTCAAATATTGCTTTCAAACATTGCTGCTATACAAAATAAATTAGAAAAATATTAATAACTAAATTAATCCATGTTTTACTTTCAATGTGAAAGATTTTTTCCTTTTCAGAGGTATATGTTCAAGTGACATGTAAAAAGTAATTTCTAGACATAGATTTCACAGGACTTTGTTTTCTGTCATATTTCGGTGTCTATTTGGCTACTCTTTTATCATTTGTACTTAATAAATTTAAGACTTGGGCATGTAAAGACCAGATATCGATTTCAAAAAACTTTATCATTTGCAAGATTTGCACATGAATCTATCTGTATGCAGACAGAAAACCATGTGCTATTCTGTACAGAATATTAAGAACAATACGAGGAATGTGAGAACCCGTACAGAGTTTGCTTGAATGCTAATAAATCATGGAATCACTTTGTTTTCTGACCAGTGGGACTTGCCGCGTAGGAAATATTCACTTCAACACACAGAAGTACCTTGTGCACAATTTTTTATGCTGGCTCAAATCACTGACATTTGGGTAAAGAGCAGAGATGTCCTTAGTGGCAAAGGAAAGTGAGTTTTCAATGCACGTGCAGCATACTTATCCTTCCATCCTTAAATTTGATGACAATACTATTAATTGTTTAATTTTTATTTTTTTTACTCTCACAGACTTTCCTATGAACTTCTAAAATCATTGTGGTTTTGGCTGAAAAGGACACGTGCATGTACAAGCATGCACGTATGTGCATATGTGTGATACTCAAGCTTCTGGTTGCCAAGTTAATTGAAAGTTAGATTAGGTATCTGTACAATGCATTGAGATATGTATGTTTAGTTATACATTTTAATATGTGTATATATGTGTGTAGATGTAGAAATATATACACACACCCCCATATATAAATTTACAAGCATATACACATATATGGAAAATATTTATATGCATATGTGTATGTGCATTGATATATACATGTATATGCAAAGATAGTTTTACTCCTCCCTGAAATCATGTACTGTATTCATACTTATACTGGACTCTTTCTCTGAGGCACTTTCTAAACTAATGCATTTAGGTAAGGAAGAAGATGATCCTGCAAGGCAGTATTTTGATGTGGAAATGAGAAAGAGTTAATTTTCTTCACAATAGTAGGCACAACCAAAGACCTATCAACATAGTACAGGAGAGGCAGGGGAGGCAGAAACATGCTTTCATGTGAAACTGAAGTTGTCTAAGAATATCACTGTTGAAATCTTTAACATACTCCTCCCCTACAAAAATGAGGAAAAAAGACAAGCCTATCTTTTCCTTTTCCAGTTCAATGACAAAAATCTTCTTTAAATTGACTTTGCTACAGGGTAGCCATCTTTTGGAACAAAGAATGCTGTTTGTCATGTTGGCCCTCTGCACTATGGCATGAAAACAAACAAACCAACCCTCCTGGAAAAGGTGTCCATAGTAATTGTGATAGACCATTCATCCCTCCATGCCAAGGGCCAGCCTTGTAAAGGTAGGACTATTATTTCTCAATAGGGCAGAAAAAGATCTGTAGAACATGCAAGTTGAAAAGGCCATGAGAACATTCTAGGAAGTCAGCACACAGAACCTGGAGGCTGGTTCATGTCAGCTGCTGGTTCAGTATCCTTTGCACTCCACCGAGATCTGCCGGGAATTAAATTAGTACTTTTGAAGAGGAAGCATGCTGCTCACTGTCCATCTTTGGCAGCATTTCAACATCACAAGGGGCTGGAAGACCCTTGTCAAGTATGAGGCTGAAAATGTGAAATACTGCATTCCAGCCCAGTTTGTCCTTCATGCTAATGAAAGGAATTGCTTTCCTTTTGCAATTGAAGGGAATAAACTAGAGAGATTATGGATTAAAACATACATCTTTGATAACAAAGTAAACATATTTACATATCTCATTTATACACACCTATGAGCATCTACTTGATAGTATCTGTATGTTTGTAAAAGGAGATTTATTTTAAAGTATAGAAGAAGCACCTTTTTATAGCATTTTTTGCGGAAAAATCATTCTAGTGATGATTGTAATCATATTAATCCTCTTTCACGTATTTCATTTGCTCATCCCGAATGAAGAACTGGGTGAATTCTAAGGCCATTTCGAATTTGACAGCATGCCACAGAGTAGAGGAAAACAAGCTGCAAAGCCAAGGAAGCACACTTGTCATCCCTCCCCTCACAGGAAAGACTGAATAGTAAACTTGGTCTCTTTTCTTCACAGCCAATTTTCACTTTCTGTGCAGAACTCTCATACTGGCTTAGTATTTCAATTTTCTCCAAGCATATTTGATGCTGTTGTAATTCTGATTAAATGCATTTTTAGTAAAATACCAAATTAGCTTTGATATTTTAGCTTCCACGTCTATCTTTCAATCTTTCATGCATGTTTTGGTTTGGAAGTGATATGGTTCTATATTGCATATATATAAAACTACGTGTATTTTCTTTTTTCCTTGTTTCATACTTACACATGAAGTTTTCATTTAAAGCATACAACTCTAATTTTCTTTTTCCTACCTTTTCTTTCCTCCTTAATGGTTACTAAGGAATAATGATTTTTGGCAGAGCTGTTACAGGAATAACTAAAACAATGCTTGAAATGATGATTTTTGGTACGATTATGTGAATGATACTTAGATACTACCGTTCATTCTCATTCAAATTACACTGTTTTATACTTGGCACAGTCAAATTTCATTTGATACCTCCTAGAGGTGGTACTCGAAGAGATAGTGAGTAGTTTATCCCTATGTATCGTCCCAATGGCAGGCACGATTTTACAGACCTTTGTTACATCCCTCCCTTAGACAGACGGGACAGTCCCAACTCACATAGCTGCTGCTTTGACAGAAGCTGGTTTGTGACTTTAAATCTTACCCCGGAGAGTGTCAGTGTAAATCTAGACTGGGAGGTGACAGCAGTGTGATGGGAAATAAGAATACTTCTCTCTCTATTTTTTTAACTTCCAAAACCAAGATTTTTGTGTATTCCTGGTCAGTTGAGTTGGAATGAAGACATTTGAGTTCTACTGCTGGCTTGTCAAGGCATGTGATTTAATCACTTCTTTGGAGACTTATCTGCAAAAGTATAATAATATTTTTATAATATAGATATAATGTTGTGATGATAATAATAATATGGCCATCATAACAGTAAACCAAAAGAGATGTTGTGAGGCATAATGAGTTAATGTTTCTTAACTGCATAGAAGGGCAGAAAAGGAGAACACTGGAAATGTAAAGTACAAAATTGTTTTATTATATGACTGTTATTACTATATAAAACCAGGATAACTGCAATGTATGTGTGAGGCAGGGAACACAGCATTTTTTAGAGCAACTTAGTATGTTGATTGCACAGAAATTCTCACATTCGGAGTGTTCATATACTTACGTCCTCAACCTGTAAAATACTAGTTCTTGGGTATTTCATAGATGCATATAAATATTATATTTTCATATCAGTCCCAAATTTGTTATAATGCAAAATCCTGACATCCTGCAATGAAACTCATAATTTCTGCTTAAGAGCTGCTGGGTAAAAACAGTTTTGTTTTTTCATGGGAAATAGTCCAGTGCACCTCACTGAATGATAGCTGCATTCACCACTTCCTGAATGACAAATTCAATCAAAATATTTCAATGAAATATTTTAACATGTATACAGCAGTGATATTTACATACACTAGTTTTATTCATTATCCCACCTCAATAAAATAACCATCCTTAGCAACTTTTTCTCATTAATGATGGCCAGGAAAATTCAAAAGGCAACAGTACATTGTTTTTCATTGCTTGTGTTAAGCAAATAAAGTAGAACTGATAGGTGGCAACCCATATTGTCAACTACTATTTGAGTACAGGGTAGAGGAAAGCACCTTTTGCAATATGTCATTTACGGAGGATTTTATAAAACCAGAAGTGTCACTACCTGGGTTCAGATTAGGAAACTCAACCTGTCAAGTGTCCGATTTTTACAAAATTCTTCCTTTGCCCTACAACCTGCATTTTCATGTGGCTTTATATTATTTTTTCAATCAATAAAAATTGAGACCAGTGCCTATTTGTTGAGATCTCAGGTTAAGTTCCACACCCTTTTTCCAAACAGAATTCTACAAAAGGCTCCCTGATGACAGTTATTGATTAAGGCTGCAATGCTCTTCTCTGTTAAATGGCATTGAGGCGAGAAGTGTGCTAACCACCTGGAAGTGCTGTCAGGGAGTCATCCTAAGAGGAAGGGCAACACCTGGAAATGGTGAACCCACAAGAACAGAAAGTGAGGTAAGTAACTTGTCTTTTATTAGGAACAAGGGGAAAGGTGTAGAGGTAAAAAAAGAATAAATGGAAGAAAAAGTTGTTGAATATTATTGTGTGAGTAGTTACTCTAGCAGTAACAGAGCATATGATGGAGTAACAGACAGTAACAGATCAGTAATGGAGCAAATTTAGTTCTAGGTGGAGGGATGGCATGTGACTGCTTGGCTGTGTGACTATGGTTGTGACATATGACACTGGAGGAGGTTGCTAACACTCCCCCTTTTTGCTTTGGTCATGTAATGGGGTCATATCTGTAATCTCAATTCACATTATTACTGCTACTCTACCAAATGCTGTTAGAGGAATCTCTTCCCAGTTATCATTGGTTGCCTGGGCTCTTAACTATACCCTTCTTGTCTGATCAAAGAGCCCACCAATGCATAGGCTTTCGGGCACTGTTCCCAGAAAGGCAGGAGAAAACAAACACTATGAAGCTCAGGAATTGGTGGCTCTTCCATAACCATCTCTGCCCCCTGTTGTCATGCCTGGAGGACAAAGGATTGCCAGGTGCCAGTTTAAGCATGTTATGCATATTACATATGTGTCTCTATACTTCAAAGTCTGTCACTGTTTAAGGCTGGGCCGGTGCTTAAAGCAGATGGCAGATGCTCTCTATTAACCCCTTCCTTTTCCAGAGGGGAAGGAGAGGAGAAAAGAGAGAGAGACTTATGGATTGGAAAGTTAAAACAAACTTTAATAAAGCAATAACAATGAAAAAGAGTATAAATAATATTAAAACTAATACTACTAACAATAGAAATAGAAATATACAAAACCGATATTGGTCTTCCTGATGATGACCATGGGACCACCTGCCATGCCGTGGTGGCTTGCAATGCTCACGTAGCAGGGCAGGCACCCAGACATCCCAGACTGGGCTCTGCAGGAGGCAGGAATCAAATTCAGCGGTGCACGGATCTGGATCAGAGGCAGAGAAACAGTCTTCAACTGCTCATTTGCCAAATATTTTCTGATTTATTTTGTTGGTTTGTTTTAGCAGCACTAAGCACTTAGATTAGCTCTTGTAAAAAAACTGCTATCTTGTCCTCCTAAACACACTTCTTTTCCAAAAGCTGAAATGAGCTAATGCATGTGGATAAAGAGATAGAGCAAGAAAAGAACCCCAAGGAGATCTTGACCCTGTAATCTTTGATATTGCAGCCCAGCATGTTAACATTAGACCACTACATCACATCATGCAGAAGTGTGAGTTTAACGGCCAACAAACTCTACAGACTTTCCCAGTCTTTCACAGTTACAGAAACACCTGTTCTAAATATATTTGGGCTGATGATTCAATAGCCATCACAGCATCCTTAACAACTGACCTGTGGCACCTGAGCTACCCAGTGGAAATGCAGTGGGGGAATTAATTTTTACTTGCCTTCATGTTGAACAGATATTTATGCTAATGGATGGACAAACTTTGAGTTTTGTGACAAATCATTTCCAATGTACACCACTTTTCTGAGGAGAGTATCTCAAAATCTGGCTGGAAGGACTGGATTCTGTTTCTGCAGGCTGGTAAAAGAATGGCTTTGAGTAAGTGTAAGTGCCAACAGAAAGTGGTCAAATCGGTATGTTCCTATTACACATCTGTTTATCTCTGATTTTTTTTCTGTAAATAGACAATGACTATCTTGGCAGCATTACAAAATACACTGTCTGTGTATGTATGTATGTAAAGCACAAAAATGCGCTCCATAACATTTTTCTCAGAAGGATTATTTTAAAATTTTTACATATTCAGTCTCCTCTAACTTTACAATAACATTACCAATGTGCTATAAAGACACTTCAGGGAAGGCAAAGTAGATTGTTAATACTAGTGTATCACCTGCCATCTGGACACACTTAACACATGGTGAGATGTAAAGATTCAGCCATTTGTGGAATTTGATCCCAGAGCTCACTTTCAATCAGGTAAAGTCATGTCTAGACAGGCACAGCTGTTGTATGTACATAATGTAGTTCATTTAATTTATGGCTTACTTGTGTTAGAATAATGCTGTATTGGGATTAGTGCAAAACCGCAGTGCTCTGCTAGGTGAATTGGTGACATTCAAGTTCAAAGGAGCGTGATCCATGCCAGTGTCCCCAGTGCATGGCAGCATATATAGTGGCTTCATTGAGGTGGTGTATCTCATTGATTTAGATCATGGTCAAGGGAAGACAGTGGAACAGTAATTTTGCATATCATCTACCCATTGTGTGGGTTGTGCTAAAAAATCTGTAGTAATATCTCCAGGGTTCTACACAAAATAAATCATAGAATCATAGAATCATTA
>NW_009598965.1:0-488 GCF_000690535.1 Cariama cristata
GCAGCGCAGACCACCTGCACCCTACAAGTATTGGTTGGAGTGACCCTGTTGGGAAAGAAAGCCATGGCACATTCTCATGCAAGGAAGCCCTTGGATTATCAGCCAAGGATTGCAGGGCCCCTTCCTGTCAGCACGACCACAGACAACCCCACCAGTGTGCCCCAGGCCAACATCATTTGCCTACAGTGTACCCATCTGGCACTCGCGCTGAGGCTTCTGCAGGCACTGACACATTCCTGCCCTGGATATCCTGGGGTGACTCAATCCCAGCACTCTGAAGAAGTCTCCATGAGGGAATGAGTATGGTGTAAGACAGGAAATGAAAAGACACGATCGGGAAAACAACCACCCAGCCCATGTCATTAGCTGGGAGAGTTTCCATTCATCATGAGCACATTAGAAAATTGCCACTTCTGTAGAAGGTACTGCTGGTCCTAGGGCAGGTCAGGGCCACCATACAAGCCAGCCCAACTCCTTGCTCTCTCATC
>NW_009598966.1:0-1873 GCF_000690535.1 Cariama cristata
CGGCCCAGCCTTAAACAGTGACATTTTATCAGTGCACAGCATGTCAGTTGGTAAGACCATAAAACTGTATAAACATATACATATACCTCACAAGGTAGTATGTAAGTGTGCAAGGGCACAGATCATTTTCTTCACTGGAAGGCTATAAAAATGATCATGGTGAATGGACCAAAAGTCTGTCTAAGGCACTATTCTCTCTTCAGTAGTAATCAAAGCCAGATGTGTAGGGGAAAATAGGAACAGGGCAAACGTATATGAAACTTTCCTGAGCATCCAACTATTTTTAGCTTGGGAACTCCCTTGTTTTGGACTGGGATCAGTTTGTTCTTCCAGCTTACTAAATATTCCACAAGCGGACGTAAGAAAGTAGTGGGTGATAAGCTAGTGGGAAGGCCTTAAACCTGTCCTACTGTGAAGGCAGTACTTTTAACAAGTCACAGCACCACATACCACAATGGTGGGGGAGTTCAGCAAACCTGGGTATGTGTATAATTTTATGGTTAACACGTTTTCTAATGAAAGATGTGGTTACTGGGTAAAACAGTTAAAATGTAGTTTGCAATGGCTAAAATGGCTGAGCATGTGATTTCTAAGCATCTTTATGTGTAGCTGGATGACTGCTACCAATGCTTATGTTTACTTTCTTATCTATGAGCCACTCTCTGTATTTCTAATCGTAAACTGTTTACTCCAAGAACCCCTCCAGCAAGTTCAAATAAACAAAGCAACTGGTAAAGTGGTAGGTGCCCAGGAGAACCCTGGGAGAAGGGTATTATAAATGCTGACAGTAGATGGGCTCAATATATTGTTTGAGAAAGTTGTAGCTAGCAGCCTCATTCATCATAGTGACAGCAATACTGACAGCTCTCTGCAGTGCTTCATCTGTGAAATGATGGATCAGCAGAGGGCTGGCTGGCAGGAGATGCTTGAAACATCCAGAGCTTTCAAAGTCTACCTTCTCTGACATGCTTTATTCAGACTGCATAGTGGACAAGCACAGGCAGTGTGTTGAATCATAGCCGGAGCCTTGGTATCCTGACCAGGGATAATTTGCCTAAATCTGCATAATTCTTTCCTTTTCAGATGCATGCAATAGCAACACCTGTGGCCAAAGTGGGGAAGGTGAAACTTCTTCAGTGCCTGGCTACTCAGAGCTGTTCAAAGGTAATACACATATAGGCATGAAAAGGAGTTACCTAGGATGGAGGGAAAGGCCAGACTTCTTAGTGATTTGCTTTTGGAATAGAATTGGCCTAGATGCTGATGACCAGAAATTATTTTAAAGCTATAAATCAGCCTATGAGCTGTATGCACAGAGGCAAATTAATGATGATAAATCTAATGGCTTGGGTAGCTCAAAGAGCAAGTAAAGTTATAGTGCCTTGACAACAGCAGTAGTATTCAGAGAAGATGTGAAATAGACGTTAAAATTTGGCAAAGGTAGGTCAAATAAAAATATTATGTGCAGAACATGACTGAAATGCTCCCTGACAGCACTGTGATACCTGGCTTTTTCTTTGTTGCTGTGAAGCTGAGAGGAGACTTGTTAAGGCAGAGCAGTAGCAGCATCTAAAGCTGTGTTTCAGTTAAGGGTCAGTGTCAGTGCTTTCATTATAAAACTTGATCCTCCAGAGAATATAGTACTGCAATAAAAACATTTACTCTGCCCTGAAAGCTGCTGCATGACAGTTTGGTCCAGGAGCACAAATACAGCAGTGAAACAGCCCAACTGAAAGTCTGCTGAAATCAAGGGCAAGGCTTTGGTTTGCTTTCTGATCAGGCCCTCTGTATGCTGAGTGGCTGTGAGATGAATTAATAATGCTGAATTTCCATATCAGCAGAGCATGAACAGTGAAAGTGCATGTTTCCCTAC
>NW_009598966.1:1904-6733 GCF_000690535.1 Cariama cristata
ATTGATTGAGCACACAAGTTTTATAAGATGCACGTTAAGTGAGAACATTGCCAATGCATGACAGAGATCTCGGTCAGTTAAGAATTTCACCCTCCCCTTCCCTTAAAACATGTACCCATAGTGTGAGCAGAGGCCAGTTAGCACAGCTGAGGTTCTAGGGCATGGATCAGACCAGTGCTTGGATCTGTCACTCCTAACACTGGGGAAGGGGTTAAAATGTCCTATTTAGGACTTAAGTCTCTGGGTACTTGCTCTAAAGTCAGTGTAAAGAGAGAAGGCTGTGATATGGAAGTATATGGTTCCAAATTTATCATCTCACTCCAGTGGCTGAAGTGAGGTAGGGTCACAGAGGAGTTGCTAGTTAGGCTGTAAACAGCTGTTGTCCTGCTGAGGTCCCTCCCACGGCCGGGTCTACTATGATTTCTTACAAGGGACTCCAGCTGGGATAGGTCCAGGTAGTTTTCTTCAGTCTTTTGAGGCCTGAGTGTCATGTGTGTTCAGCGTGTGGTTGGCAGAAGAGGTATTCACAGCTTCATAAGTGTGAAAGGTCCTCCAACTAAAGGGAAGATTGCTACGGTGTAAGGCAAGGACAAATGGGGATTCTTCAGTCAATCAAATCTTCCTTATGAAGCAGAGTCAGGTTCAGAAAAGCAGTGTTTTTCAACATTCTTCAGTTTGTAGATGTCTAAACTATACGCAGATTGGAGATGCAGACAACTGTATACTGAATTCAAGCCAATAGACAACAGGTTGCTTCTCTTAATTAAGTTTTCCAGGTGCACTAGGTATAGTCTCCGTGGGCCTTAAAGGGTGTGCAGATCACAAACTGAAATTCAGCTTCTTGAAATGGGTATTCTAAAAGGAATGAATTATTCTCATGTGTCATAATACCTGATTTATTCTAAAGCCTAATCAGGGTGAAATAAATGTCAGCATTAAAATTGGACATGAGCTGGCAATATACACTGGCAACCTAGAGAGTCAACCGTATCCTGGACTGCACAAAGAGTGGCCAGTAGGTCAAGGGAGGGGATTCTGCCCCTCTACTACACTGTGGTGAGACCCCTACCTGCAGTACTGCCTTCAGCTCTGGGGCCCCCAACACAAGAAGGACATGGACCTGTTGGAGCGAGTCCAGAGGAGGCTACGAAGATGACCAGAGGGCTGGAGCATCTCTGCTTTGAAGACAGGCTGAGAGAGTTGGGGTTGTTCAGCCTGGAGGAGAGAAGGCTCTGGGGAGGCCTTATTGTGGCCTTTCAATATTTAAAGGAGGCTTACAAGAAAGGTGGGGACAGACTTTTTAGTAGGGCCTGTAGCAATAGGACAAGGAGTAATGGTTTTAAACTAAAAGAGATAGATTCAGACTAGATATAAAGAAGAAATTTTTTATGATAAGGGTGGTGAAACACTGGAACAGCTTGCCCAGCGAGGTGATAGATGCCCCATCTCTGGAAACATTCGAGGTCAGGTTGGATGGGGTTTTGAGCAACCTGATCTGGTTGAAGATGTCCCTGCTCACTGCAGGAGGGGTTGGACTAGATGACTTTTAAAGGTCCCTTCCAACGCAAACCATTCTATTCTATGGTTAGCTCTCTTCCAAATAACTGAAGCATGAAAAGAGTTACCTGGTTGTGAAGATCTGTATCATCTTAGAGTTGGAATCTATTTTTGCTGTTTTACAAAAGCAAGAATTTAGGCATGAGTGGTCCTGCAGAGGGTCACATGTACCCTGTCCTGGTGCTTGTGCAGAAGAGCTGCTCAATGACCTCTTGTGTGGTCTGTGCTGCTGAGCTGGCGACCTCAGCGGGAAGTTTGGCACTGGAGAATGACTCCTCTTTTCATGGTCTGATTTTAATTCATTAATTCATCTGAAGGAATTTCAACTAATAGGGTTTTGGAAGTAACTACAACAGCTTGCTTTACGCACTGAAACTTTGTGAGCTAACTGACATGGAGTTCAAACTGTGATCTTCCTGTCAGAAGAAGCTACTTGTGTTCAAAGGTGAGGCAAGTTTATAATGTGCTACCGTGTAAAGCTTTCCATGCTTTGACATGTGGAAAAGTTAGTTCTGTTGGCCATTTAATCCTTTTTCTGGATGTAGTCACATTTGTTTCTATGACAACAGATTTGACAGCAGGTGTGTATTTTCATTAATTTGTATTACTTGGTTTGTTTTTTTAATCTGACTTCTGGGACTTAAAGGGGACAACAGTTCAGTGCGAAGCATTACAATTTCGGATAGTCAAGTTTCCAACTTTTCGAGAAATAGTTCCATAAAATTAACCGTTTGATCTGTAATCCTATTTTCAACATTTGTGTCCTGGTATTTTCAGAGCTACTGAGAATTGGGGTATTCTAAAACAACTGATGCATTTTGTGATATTGGATTTCTAGATTTCCGCTACATCTTTGTTTTTACAAAAGAACAATTAATACTGTTTTGGATCTTGTGTTTTTATTTCTAGAGGATATACATTTACATGGACACTCTTTAAGTATTAAGTTTGCTTACGGCTTCATCATGTTAAAAGGTATGGGAAAGAACAATTGCCATATTAATCCAGTTTATACACTCATTGTCCAAACTGGTCGCCACAGCCCAACCCAGTTAAGCATTGTCTAAAATGTGCTGCTTGCCTTTCAGTATGTTCAGGATTCCTTCAATGTACAGAGCTGATGGGAGGTGGGCAGAGTGCCCCCCCTGGGAAATGTTAAGGCCAAACTTTATGTTCTAGATCCACTGCTACCATTGTTCTGTGTTGGTGTTCTGCAGACTTTCTTGCTGGGATCACAGTCCTGTTGTCGATGCAGAGGGAAACTCAACAGAAATGTGATAAGAAACTGACTGAAGAGAGGGATCTGACCCAGGGCTGTGGATGTGCACATCTTCCAATGAGAATCAAGCATCCAGGAGCTGGAATTTGTCTTTTCCATCTGTAAATGAAATCACTGAACCAAATGGGAGTCCAAAGCATTCCATCTCTTAGAAGTACTAGTCTGATCAGTTCCTAAAGACTAGGGCATTTTCACATTTGATTCCAATCAAACCAGAAGTCTAATCACCATTTTAAGAAATAACTTTTTTTTTTCTTTAGACTGAGGGTATATTCTCAATGATGTATGAAGGTTTACAACATAATTAATGGAGATTTGGGCAATATAATTAATTGTGGAGTTACTTGTAACTGTGGCCATTTAACCATTCGCTACTTTTTTCCAGTATGTCCTTATGCCGCAAGAAGCAGCACAGCATACCTCAAGAGCATGCTTATCATTGTCATAGCTACTTCCATCTTACCTTCTAGTCATCATGCATTAAGTCGTATAAGCTGTAAATGTGATAGCAATATACTGTAAGGCCTAAAGTTGTGTGTTGAAAATGTTAAAGTTTCAGCAATAAAGAATTCAGAAAGCTGAAAGAAACCAGCAGCATGGCTGCTTTGGAGCCTAGATCTATTATTTGTAAGTGTGCTTTGATCTTTAATCAGAGACCCACTGAACTCTCCCAATTTTTTTGGAGTCACTGGAACAGAGGAATAATCAGCACCTCTGGAAACAGTGTCTGTCACAGTTCATGAGCTCTTCTTTATAACAAAACTTTTAGGCACTAGTTTTGACACTTCAATATGTGGAGCCAGGCCCAGAAATCTTAAAAGAAAAATCCCTTGTAAAGACACACTTTGACATCAGAAAGCCCCTGTGTGGGGCATGGGTGGGCCCAGCTTTGTGGCTGCAGGGTGGTGGAGTTATAGCGTGGGAAATGGGCAACCAGCACTGCAACTGCAGATGAAGAAAGCAGATGTTCCCCAGCTCTACATAGCTTGCAGGTCCTCTCCTATACTCCATATTAGCCCTATATAGGGTTGCAGGGTCAGTAGAACTGACAGTGCTTTACTGGGTAGCCACAAATTCCCAGTTCCTTGCGAAACAGTGAGCACTGGGGTTTAGCACAGGGGCTGAAGCCCTGGAAGACCTTTTGGTGAATTCATATCTGCTTCAGGGAACGCTAGTGCCAGGACACTTCTAAGATGTCCTATGGAGAATCCTATTGTGCTCACTGCAGGGGTGAGAGAAAGGTGTCAACACTCTTGTTCACACCACATCTTTGAGGAAACCTGAAATAACCTCCGCGCTGTAGTAACTGGTGCACATACGTATGTGGCTTTTGAAAAGATGGAACTTGTGAGAAAAGTTTAAGCTTATAGGCCTCTGCATTTGCCATTACAGTGTTTGCAAAGCCCACATACACAAAAAGTTACTTTGGTTCCTACATATATGTGTATTTTACATATTATAATACACAGGCAGTAATAAGGGCAGGTAGTATGTTTATGACCAAGTGATATATCACTGACAAACTGTCAAGGAGGCTTATGAATTTAGACAAATAATAAACAGGATTTATTCCTTCATAAATCAGTTGAAACTCTGTCAACATTGGGTGATTACAGATTCGAGACGTCAGGCAGAATTGCTACTACACAGCTGACTTAAGAATTCCTGAATTTTAGAGGGGTAACCGAGAATGTGCAATCACTTGCCCAATAAGGCAAGGGCTCTCAACCTCGAGGAGTTACCTTGGGTGGCATCCTGACCCAAAGGGAAAGTCCTCGACTGCAGACCCACTGCTCCAAGGAGGAATGACTCAACTGGTCATCCAGTGGGGCTCCATTTATACCCTAGTCATATCTGACCTGTGGTCAAATATGGTCATGTTAGTCCTCATTGCCTGGGGGTCTTGTCTTCCACACAACAACAGTCACTATGTTGAAATGATGACATGACATGATGAAAGTTGGCCCAGTACAGGGTGGGTCCATGGTTGGGG
>NW_009598967.1:0-24243 GCF_000690535.1 Cariama cristata
CCCTTCCAACCAAACCATTTTATGATTCACTATGTTCAGGTTGCTCAAAGTCCCATCCAACCTGACCTTGAACGTTTCCCATGATGGGGAACCCATGGATGCACATCCACAACACAATGTTACATTTTACAGATCAAAATCAGCTTCCAAGTGCTGTAAATTGTAGCTATAAAAAAGAAGCTATTAGAATACTGACTTGGCAAACGAGAAAATACTACTGAACTCTACTAAAATACCTACAAGTACAATTACCAGATTATTTCCCACCGTGGCTCTCTCACCACTGAGCTCCTGGGAACAGCTATCTAGCCTCGAAGGCATCACTGACGGTCCTCCTGCAATCACAATTTTCATACTTGACTAGAGAAATTAAATAATTGGTAATTCTTTTCCCCATATTTGGGTGTCAATCTGCATCTCCCAACATGACATTTCATTAAAAAATTTCCGGCGAACTACACTCTCATCTCAATCTCAGTAATATAGAGCATTTTTACACCTTGCTAAATTCTATAAGCAATCTTCATCACAATTACAGGAATTGCTTATGTAGAAGATTAATGCTAGTGGCTAGGATATAGTATCCTTTAATGCAACCACGTTTGAGGAAACAAAGAATCCAAAGTACAATTAGATAGTCTCATGCATCTGAGACTGACAATTGTATATGATATAATATAACCAACACTTACATACACTACTCATTTTCCAAATTGATTATGTTTTGCCTATATTCAGCATTTAAGCTCATCTGCTCTTTCTTTTATTCAGCAGTGGGAAGGCAGAGGATAAAATTAGACTCACTAAAGGCTGCTTTCACTGTGGACTTCTGCAAAATTTGCTTTTCAGAGAGATACTGGAGGTATAGCTTTTCAACTGAATTTTCCTTCCTCTGTTCACAAACAGTGGTGAGATGTAGTCTCTCTCAAAAGAGAAGATCTTAAAAATTTGGGAATCGTGTTCTTTATCTCTACGTTCAAAAGTCCCATTCAAGAGCTTTTGAACATCACAGAGGAGCAGTTTGTCTGGTTTTTGAGATGCACTTCAATACAAAACTACTTTACTGTAAAACAATTCTGAAATTTGCAGAAGGGGACAAACAGGCAATTATGTTTTCACACACTGTAATCATTAGGTAGGTGTTAGAAACCTTAGAAAGCTTCTTCATGCTCATGTCACCATCCAAGATCCCTACATTATGTACACCAAAGAGGTGGCACAGCGAATTGGCCCAAAAGCACAAGTTATTTTGTTTTAGTCCAAAAAGGTTTAGTGTAACTACATTCATTATAGCATCTCATTATCTTTCTGCAATATAACCAATGTAACTATAAATTTTCATGGTTTATTCTCTCTCATATATGGGAAGAAAGCTGTATGTTCAGTCTGTTATTTTTAGTTTCCTTATTTGAACATATATGCTGTTTTGTATCTTATTACAGAAGAAAGATCAAGCAAGAAGTGCACTTGGCAGCAGGTCTGCAAAGTGGTAAGACCGTAAGAGTCTTTAATGGAAATTCATTTCAGTCCTACACTACAGTAGGAAATAAAATTTCCAGCCCATATTAACTGGAAGGTTAGCTCTTCTTGATTAATTAGAATGATCCTGTTATTGAAGAGGGCAGTTTCTATCTAAAAGTTTTAAACTATCTCAAGTTCATAACATTTTACAACTTGAAGATAAGGCCAAAGCCCTGAATATAATATTCCCTCAAAAAACTAAGTAGAGACTTTAAAAAAATATGTGAAAAAGACTGAAAGCTAGACACCGTCAAAGTAGTTTGCATTTCTCAAGAAATGTGTTTCTTAATTCTGGGTGAAAGCTAAGGATGCGAGACAAGAGAAGTAGCACTGCACATTATACCCAGCACCAAAGCCACTAGCTCACATCGTCAAACCTTTTAACCAGTTATTAGCCCAATGACAGTAACTGAAGTAAGAATTATTCCTCATAGGACTCCTTGTAGAAGAGATGTGGTGGTGGCATACTGTGTCACTATATACTGAATATGCTCCTTCAAGAAACTTTTAACCATTTTAGTGTACTGATCTCCTGTCAGACAGAAGGATGACATTTCTCACCTATAAGAATGCCAGAGAACAAGAGATGTCCACTCACCACCCATCAGCAGGTCCCTTAGTAGTTTGTACACTATGTTGCTTTCCAAAGGACATTCTGCCATAATTCTGACTTTTAAAAAGGTCTAGATAAAAATTTACGTAAATTAGATGAACTTCACATTGATTTCTGGTGTACTATGAGCTCCTCCAGTAATGTCAAATGAATGATAGTTGGCTAGAATCAGAGTACCTGGAGAAAAAAAACCCAGAGTTTTGCAGTATTGCATCCAGCAAGAAAAACAGAGATTCCTACTGTGAAAGATTCACTGTGCTACTTTTGCTTATCAGTAGTCCAAGTTGTTGATAACTGTTCTGCAGGCCAACTACTCCAAAAATACTACTCATAAAGGCTACTTGTCAGAAGATCTGCAGGGATCACTGTGCAAAGAACTGTTGTTGGAATCTGCTTTCATAGCTGGGAAAACCTCATATTTCACATTTTCCTTATTTTTGGAGCTTCACGACACTCGCTGTCCTCTCTTCTCCTCACTACAACTTCCTCATCTCCTCCTCAAGAGAACTCCTGAACTCTCCGCAGGCTATTGCTTACTCCTCCTTGCTCCTTCATGGTTTTTTGCTACACTGCTAGGAAAACAAAGCTCCTAACCCCAGCAGACTACCTGATTATCAGCTCAGTTCTCTGTAAGGAGACCTAAGAACTGAGTGAAACTCTGGTTCTCCTTTTAAATATGGGAGCCCGTACAGAAGTGATTCAGAACTGATTACCGATTGCCTCTTCTCCTTCACTTTCATAGCATCAGCATCTCCACTAAAATACTCAGAACTGTTTCAAAGCTTAATATTAGAACCTAAATAGCCAGATAATATTGTCCTGTCTTCAGAAAAAAAAAGGAGACAAAAAACAAAAGCAGCTTTTCTAAATACCAAATTCAAAACAAACATCAGAGGAGACAATCCCAATGCTCCTTCTAAAACAAACACTAGGAGATGCTAGTATTATACTTTTACTAAGAAACAAAATATTTTCCTCCTCAGTCTGTATAGTAGTTAATTGTAATGCTCTACAGAAAGAAGGAAAAAATTACTTTCTAACTCTGAAAATATATTCTACGTTGCATGAACTGCTGACCCATTCTCTGTGGGAAAGTATATCTGCCATCCCTTTACAGAGATCTCCGAGTTGCCTAACCCCAACTTCCATGAACTGTCATTTTGGCCAAAATAATATGAGCAACTCAAATACACAAGAGGTCAACAGCCACCAGACCAAGCATGAAGAGCATTGTAATAGGAATCCATGGCTGAGGAGTAGTAGTGGCAACTTTACTAAACCTTATGAGGAGTACAGTTAGAACTGCAGCAGTGTCAAAAAATCCTGTAAGAGATCTCCTAACCTAAAAAAAGAACTTTAAATAAAACATAAAAATATCAGTATAGAAGCTTAGCCCTCAAAGCCTTTCACTGAAATATTCTGCTTTTACCTGCGAGAAGCAAGAAGTGAAATAACCATCAATAAATCCTACAAAGTCAAGACTAGCAATACTACCAAAATCAGAGTTTTGTTTTCATCTTTTATCAAAGATGCCCAGTACATTTTTACAGGTGTTTCATAAAGGAACATTAGACAGATCCCCTCACTAACTTTCTCATCATCTTGTTTGCTGCAATTAAGAGGTTGGTAACAAAGTATACTTAACTGTAAGCAACAAAAGGCTTACATATATGCAGCTACAACTTTATTTTTCAGTTAGTTGAGGTGCTGAAAACTGACGCACTTCCATCTTTGTCTCCCCAAAAGTAAGGAATAAATGATGTATTGTTCTACTACTTTCTAGTGGATTCAGTTTGCAAACTTGTTGAGCACTATTTTACCATGACATCTATGCAATGTTACAAAATAAAA
The DNA here is from genome assembly GCF_000690535.1 of Cariama cristata. Classification (NCBI taxonomy): domain Eukaryota; kingdom Metazoa; phylum Chordata; class Aves; order Cariamiformes; family Cariamidae; genus Cariama; species Cariama cristata. The sequence goes on from NW_009598967.1 coordinate 3,986, forward strand.
ATTTTAATTGATATTGTTAAGCTGCTTGGTTCCAATCCATTTTCAGTATGTTCACATGTCCCTGCCACTTTTTATTTATCTGATCATAACTTTATCTGTATTTTGATCAATTACTATTTTTCACTGAGACAACAAAGCAAGTAGCCAACAAAATAAGTCTTTGGTTTTAAAACCCTCTTAAAACAAATAGACTTAAACCAAAAGCAAACATGACTATAGGATTTTCATATGTAAAGAACCACGAATGTAGGGTACATCTTATGATCTCATGATAAACACTATAATCTTTTATGTTCAATTTACTGCACATAAAGGGATTTTAAATCAAGTAAAACTATATTTAACTTAATAGTTACAAAATCTGCATATATGGGAAAACACGGGAACTGGGGCACTAATTTCTTTGAAGGACAGGTAAATGATAAACTTGCTTTGACTGCTGGTATTATTTCTCTAGAAGCAGCCCAAGACTGCCCACAAAAGATAAAGACCCTGCAACCCTTTCCTGAATATTTTCACTATAATTGAAGAACAGCTCTCCCTATACATAATTAGATTTGAAAATGTAAATGTCTTTTGCTTGAATAAATAACATCAGGAGTTCAACACTCCAAGACGAGTATATTTGCAATTACGTTACAGTTCAAAAACAAATGAAGAACTGCCCTCTGAAAAATCAAGTCTTAAAATAGACCAAAAGTACAATATGTGCTTTTGTTTTATCTGACAGTGTTGCATATCTGGATTGAGATTGTTAGCTTCTCTGTGTCAAGATCTAGATGAAAATTATCTGTATAAAGGGCGTAAAATGTCAAATTCTGAATTATCTGACAATTCTACAACAGATGGCCTAAAATATTAGTGATTCAGTTGTTGTTGGCGTTGGGTCAGTTCTTTACTTGTTAATTAAGGACTTTAATTTTGAACTATTATTTCGCTATAAAATGCCCATCGGGCAAAAAAAAATTAGAAAATGCATGGCTAAAGATTTTATAAAGCTTGCTCTCCATTTGTGCAAGAATTTCCATTCTGGTTGATTAATAAAATTCCAGGTTGAAAAAAAACCTCCGCTCCCACTTGTTTTAATAAGATCCAGATCTTGCCTTTAGTAAATATTGGCAATATGGAAGCGCATACCCATTTCACCTCATATGCAGATACATTTTATAGTTTAAGATACTCAGATCTCAGATGCTCAGCCTCTTTCTTCCACAGGGCACACACTGGGTTTGGAAAGCAAGTCCAAGGAGAGGTGACAAGGGGCAGCTACTTCTGCTTTGCAGAAGAGATATCCAGAGTCAGTCTTTCTCCACCACAGACAGGAGCTTGTTGGGAGTTCACTCATCATTTGTATTGTAAAGCTGAGTTTGTCTTTCTCCAGACAGGGCCTGCCTCCCCGTGTGCCAGCGCTGGATCTCTGTATCTCCTCTTTCCTCTTGCAGCAGAAAACGGAACATCTGATCTTCTCGAACTTCAAGTCCACCACAAGTTGCCCCAAGCTGCTCAGAGCAGCTCTAGGCCACCCAGAGAAAGGTTCCTGTTGCACTCTCCCACATCCTGACTTGGGAACTGTCCCACCAAGGAGCTGAAGGATTGCCATGCCACAGGCTTCAAAAATATGTAACATTTAAATGGGCTACACACAAACAGATTATTACACTGGAATCAACTAAGGAAAAGTGAAATGCCTGAAAGACACATAATTCAGTACACTTGTTCATTAAATCCAAGATCATCCTAAATTTCCTCAGTTATCCTGTAACTGAAGAAAATCAAATGGCAAGTAGTAGCTCACAACAACAACAAAAATCCCTCTCTTACTCCATATCCTTGGTATTTTCTTTCCACTGCCATGTCCTCTGTGTGGAAATATATTCCCCCAAAACACTCCCTCTAAACTAGTCTACATTTGCACTGGTGATGAGAACACTTCACAATCAGTTACAACTGGGAGTAATTCCTCAAACAACTTGAAGCTAAAGCTTGCTCTCTCCTGAAGCAACAGTTTGTTATCTGATGCTTTGAAATCTATATGCAAGAATGCATAAGTGTTGGCAAGTATATGATTGGGAATTTATAAACTCTAAAAATACTAATGTATTTTAGAAAGCAAAAAAAAATTTACCACTAAGTAAAATTTCACTTTGCATTAGATATACATTCCCTGAAAAAAATACAGCTAGGCAGTAATCAACCTTGATAACATATCTTTAAATGTAAGATACAGTTACTTTTTTTTTGTAGAAAGAAATGAGATTTTACATGAGTACAAGATGTTCAAGAATTATTACGCAATGATAGATTTAACAGTAGCCAGAAGATGCATTTGATAGGAAATGGTAATATTAAGCTTGGAAATCTACTAGCTTTTATAATTTGTTTACTTCACAACAACTAAAGACCCCCAACACCACTCTGAAATACTGCGGAGCACTGCTTTACTTTTAAATATCAGGGATATCTTTGACTTCTCGGACAGGTAGTCTGAATTTTGGAGTTGAACTGGACAGAGATAGGAGTTGGACTCAATGATCCTTGTGGGTCCCTTCCAACTCAGGACATTCTACAATTCTGTATAAGGTAAACATAGCAAGCTCAGACCTTTTAAACTAAGCCTTGAAAAGTATTTCACTTCATTTAGAAGTTGCACTTATTGGCAGTTTAAAATAAAACATTTTTCTAGGTACAACAGTCAACTTTTTAAAATGTGTCCTTTTAAAATAAATCCTTCTTGACACAATTCATTTTGATTTCTATCTATATACAAGTAGTTATCTAATGTGATAGCATAAGCTATTCGTGCAATTCTAGAAGTTATATTGGTCAGACTTGGTAATGGACAAAATTGCTGTTTCTTTTCTTTTTGTTTGATGTTAGACTGCCATTTGTAATGGGAGAAGTGCACGGCAGAAACACAATGAGTTCAGAAAGCAGCGAAGCATCTGCCACTGTTCCGAATGCGAATCACTTGTTCCATTCTGGTTCTTAATATTCTATTGCTTATTAAAAACACCAAATTTCACAACATAGAAATAAAAACAGAAAATGTAGAATCGATAAAACATCCTATAATCCCGAAAACAAATGGGTGCCTATAGATCCAGCATACAATTTTTTGATTGCAGTACTTGGGATACTTTTTACTGCACATCCTAAGGACTGAAATATCTATGGCACAAATTAGTAACAGTGAGTTTATGAAGGTTGAATTGATACTGACATCTTGGATATTATTACTGTAAATGACAGATTAATGGACAAACGCACAAGATCCCAAAAGTCGTCCTAGATATTAATTACTAGGAAGTAACCAATAATCACATTAATTAGCACAGTTAAAAATCCCATAGAGCAGTAAATTATTTCAAAGGAAATTTTGGCTATAACAATGACAAGTGAAGTAATAACCTACATCGATGCCAGCACAGAATAAATGATTTAATGATCCCCATAGAAAGTTTTATTTTACTGAGATCAATATCTGACCCTTATTATACACTGAAAGCCATGCCTAAAACCAATTATGAGAGCTATTGTGGGGCATCTCAATTACAAAGAAACTTCCTTCTCAATTGTCATTTCATCAAAATTAAATAGATAATATTAAACTAAATGCATCTTTTCAGCATCTCAAGAGCAATAGCAACTATTGATATTTTAAAATTTTATTAAAAAAATTTCACTGTAAGTCTTTCGTACTCAACTTCCTGGATGATTAAAAACCCAAAGTATTTTGCAGCAGCATTTATTTCTATACACAGCATATTATTATCATAGCTAAGTGAACATCAATAGCAATAATGGTTTAATACTGGATGTCAAAATTAAAGAAAATTCTGTGGATTTAAGATTTTACATTATTAAAAGTTATTTTAAAAAAAAAATCCCTTTCAAACTAGACTTCCAAATGAAATAAATACTCTATGCAAAACAAAGAGGTTTGTCATAACATAAAACTTCTTAAACTAAGGCTATATAGCTATTCCCTCCCTTTATGCAACATTTTTAGAAGTAATACTCTTTGTACCTGAGTTTTGCAGAAACAGAAGTTATTATCTGAAGATAATGGATGGATAGAATAGGTAATTATCTCTCAACTGTAAAAAATTATGCCCATGTGCCAATATTGATAATTTTTAAACAATAAATTACTTTTTAAAATTCTATTTGCCAATAAAACTGGATAAGATGCATATAATAAAGGTAATATATACAAAGTGAAAAAAGGTTAATATTTAATTACATTATAAAATATTCCTATTCCAATTTTGCACACTGCCTTTGCTCAGATCATTTACTGCTTGTGGATGATACCAGGCAGTAATAAGGATAACTGTCACACGTCAATCAGACATCACTTAAAAAAAGCAGTTAAACTGACAAAGTATGACCTGAATAATGGAATATTCAACTAAAAACTGAGAAGTAATGGAAATAAGATTCTTGACTAACTCACCTTACGTTATGTTTGCCATGATCTAAAACCAGGCTGAAGATACTTACTACGACCAGCTGTTAACATGTTAATCCAAAATAACCTAATTCTTTATATATATATATATATTTTTCTATGTGTGTGTGTGCACATAAAGGCTCTAAATCTCCAAATATCTTCGTTAGTATTTTCCTACTGGGTTTATGCAATAGACATTTTTAAAAAACTTACTGGTTATTTAAATCCAGAGGCATTCTAATTTTGACGTTAGTCCAGTTGATTCATACATTCATTCAAATGTATTATTGTTTCTAGGTTTACACCTGCTACTTAAACACGGGACACAAACTAAAGTATCTAAAAACAAAAGCAAAAGAACTTATATGCCTGCTTTTCATGTCAATATTCAATTTGTACTACTTACAGTATTGTCTTCCTACTGAGATCCAATTCCCTTAAAAGCTTAATTTTTCAATCAAGTTTATTTTCAGGAACAGAAATATATCTTCCATAAATTATTTGAGGAATAAATATTAATGTCTTTAGTACTAGGCAGTGTAGTTATAAACTAGACATTAACCTGTAAATGGACAACCATTATAGAAATATGTCAACACTTGAGGTATCACATCCGTTAATAGAAAGACTTAAATAACGAATAGAGAATTAATGGAGAAGTTCTCCAATTCCATTGCAAAACTGAAATTTAAACCAAAGGCAAACTTACAATGAATTTCAGAAAAGGACTTTCCTACAGCAAGATCATTAACTGCTTTCAAGTTTTTTAAATGGACAAAAGATAAGAATAAAGCATCCATATAAAACATAACTGTAACTGTAAAAATCCTATGTTATTAAAAGAAATGTGCAGCAATTAATCTAGACAGTTCTCACTCCGATGCTACTTTATGATTATCAAGGTTAAAAAATGGGATCGTGAAACAGAGAAGTTAAAGATTAATTTCTCAGAAGTTTCTGTGCCTGGAAGTGGACGACTATACATTAACTACAAGGATGAGAAATGTAGACTCTGCAAGGATGAGAAATTTAGACCATCTGTATTATATCAAGTATTAGTTTGTGTTTCATGCTTTCCATCAAACTCTCGCCCTTAAAAAAGCCTGTTTGTTTAAAGCTTTACAGACTACAGCCATTCCTATTACTGGTTTTGGAAATCACTACTCAAAACCTTCTTTAAAATAAAGCATACCTGAAAAGATTCAGCAAAAATGATACTTCTAAAAAAAGCTTGTATCTAAAGTCAACTTTCAACATTCAGAAGGTGAAAACAGCAAGAGCAACTAACCTGGATAAACACAACCATTTCAGAAAAAACTTCAGGAAGAAACCAATAAACATGGAAAAACGATTTAAAGAATTACAGGGGATACTGAATATTGGTTATTACTGAATATTGGAATATAAAGCACAGAAGTCTTTTCTCCTCTGAAAGTATGTGCTTAAAAGAAGGATCTGTATATTGGATTTGAATTTATCATACCTGCTGCTTACTCTGAAAGTTAAATTAGAATGAACAATTCACAATTCCAAAATAACTTGGAACAACCAGTTACAAAATTACAATAAGAAAATGTTGGCATTCATTTAATTCATCTGCTCCAACCTTTTTACTAAAGTAATAAAACAAAGTTCATAGAAAGGCCCTTTGTTCTAAAAACAGCAATAAAGAAAATACATTGTAGAGATTCTAAGTAAGTACATATATCAGAAAATAGGATTTCCTATAGCTACAAACTAGTAGCCTCCCCTTCTCCGCACGTGTTTTGTTTTAGTTCCCAAATATATAACAAGAAATGTACAAGAAAGCATCTCTCATGGTTTTATGACCTAAAATAAGCTTGGCAATCAATGTATCAGAAGCAGTCTTATTACAATCCTTACAATAAAAATTATACCTAACAGAATCAGAAGCAGAGTAGCTTTATTGCTCTGAGGTTGCACCTGAGATAACCAGGGAGGAGATGTAAGAATTAATTGGCAGATAAGCATAAAGCAAAACAGCTCAAAACCCCTGCTCTGTGACACATTGTCTTCTTTCCAACAAAACAGAACCAAGTTTTTAGCTGTTAAACAACTGCCCATTTATTGCTACAGGTAAGCAAAAGGACTCCTGGTTGACCAGAAGCTGCAGGGCTCCTAGTGCACAGCCCAGACTAATGTAACTTAATACAATCTGCAATTTGCTTAGACAACACCTAGAATTAAGCTGACTACACCCTCAACAATTTGACAAACACCGTGAAAACTCCAGAAAGCCATCTAAGTAATTTGCTTTTATGTCATAAAATAATGTATGGATTTTTGTACACCCAAAGTGAACTATCACTTCAGATCCACTCTGCCTTCCAAAGAGGCATGGAGCAGTTTCAGAATTCTTCATTTTTTACATTATGACAACATTTGTATGGTCTTCAGGTCTCAGCACACTCTGATATCAATTTGTTGTTTCCATAGATTTACCAAGGGAAACTTTTTACATCTTTAAAGAGGTTGTACCTTTTCCCCCCCCTGAAAATTATATGAAATCTATCTTAATTGTTCTTAGATGCTTGAACAATCAGGACATTAGATACAGAGTATGGGTAGACCTGTTGAAATATAGACAAAATTAGACAGCGTGACAACATTTTAAGTGTGTTGACCACTTATTACCAACAAGACAACAAATCATAGCATCATAGAATCGTTATGGTTGGAAGAGACCTCAATACATTTATTTATAGCTTTACTGTGTATAAAATGCAATCCTTTGGTATATGAACATTAGATGTAGAAAAATTTAAAAAAAAAAAGTCTGTAAGCACTGGAGTCACCTTTGCTAGACTAATAGAGACCTAGAGCCTATACCTCAGTAAGACCATTGAAAAAGAAGGGCCATTAGAAAATATATTGGGACAATCAGAAAACCGAAAAATATTCTTAACAGAAGAGAGGGGGGAAAAAGCAGTTCAATCTGTCTAGTTAATCAAAGAGAAAGTTACAGTTTGGCTTTGTTCAGGGTCAACTTGTTCAGAGTTTTTCTAAGTATTTACGATAGATTGCCTCCCAGCATCTGCCATCAACACGCATGCCTTATGTATCTACATCCCATTCCTCGCAAGAGGTTAATTAAAAGGTAAGATTGGCCAGTTTCTAGAATCATAGTACCTAGAAGTATAAGGCATGTTCCTATGTTTTTAGCAGATAAGAGCTTTAATAACAATCGCTAAGCAATATGATTTCTTAGAAAATTTGTGTAACATCTCCTGCCAGCCTGCTGCCAAAAAATTAAGAATTGCTTGATGCCAGCTATGCTAGAGCCTTGCCAGAGGACAGTTCAAGCAAGTGAGGCAGCTGAGGTCTCCACAGGACTAAATAAAGCCAAGTACAAAGAAAGCGAGGGGGTGGAAAAATAGCATACACCTTGATACAGACCTCCTAGGAAATGAGTCAAGGAACCGAGCTGCTTTAAGGACAGGCAGGGAAGCCATGGATAGGCAATGGCAGCCCTTTCTGTGCAAAGCGGAGGCTTGAAAGGATGGAGCTTTGCTAGGCAATGGGGAAAAAGCTCTGTTGAGAGATCATGGGTGAAGATCAGAGGGAAGGCAAAGAAAGGGGATGTCATGGTGCTATTCTGCATATAGCATATTTCCTGCAGTCGTGCCAAAACAATCGTCTTCAGTCCACTGAAACCTGTAACACCTTGCCTCCCCAAGAATATCCTGCCATAATGCCGCTGAACAGCAGCCTCAAACTCAAGGTGCAAATGTGAACAGGTCACTGGGCAAACTGCAGATTTTTCCAGATGTCCTGGTTTCAGCTGGGATAGAATTAATTTTCTTCCTAGTAGCTGGTACAGTGCTGTGGTTTTTTAATTTAGTATGAGAATAATGTTGGTAACACACCGATGTTTTAGTTGCTGCTAAGTAGCACTTAGCCTAAGTCAAGGACTTTTCAGTTTCCCATGCTCTGTCAGCGAGGAGGTATGCAAGAAGCTGGGAGGGAGCACAGCCGGGACAGCTGACCCCAACCAGCCAAAGGGATATTCCATACCACAGACCAACATGTCCAGTATAGAAACTGGGGGGAGCTGGATGGGCACTGGCTGGGCATCAGTCAGCGGGTGGTAAGCAATTGTATTTTTTTCCTTGGGTTTTATTGCTAGCTCTCTCTTCACTACAATTATTATTTACTTTATTTCAATTATTAAACTGTTCTTACCTCAACCCACAGGTTTTACCTTTTTTCCCCTGATTCTCCTCCCCATCCCACTGGGGCAGGGGGAAAGGAATAAGTGAGCAGCTGTGTGGTACTCAGTTGCTGACTGGGGTTAAACCACAACACCAGAAACATGACAAAGACTTATTTTGTTGGGATCCAAAATTGTAACCAACAAAGATCAAGTATTCGCACCTTTGAGGGTGGGAAGAAAAAAAAACACGCCACCCAAGAAAACCAACATACGAAACCAAACAAACCACAAACCTCAAATTATTTGCACTGCTGCTTGTTTTCAGTACTAAAATCTACATGAAAACTCACAAAGTAAAATCTCAGAGGAAAAACAACTTTATTCATTTATGAAAAATCACCACTCTGAGAGCAACTCCTCTCCATTTTATACCAGCAATGAGGCAGCCTTCCATTCTAGTATGTTCAGTATAGCGGATTTTCAGATGATCTCACATTTATTACAGAAGCTTAAAATGGAACACCATACCTAACAAAATCAGATTCAAGTGATTCTGCCTGGATGCATGTGATTTAGAGTAATTTACAGTCAAATTACTATCCAACTGTTTTAAAGTTTTTAGTCTGAAGAAGAAATCAGAGGGGGGAAATAAAAATCAAAAGACATGAGTACAGGCACCTCAGGACTCCCTAGTTGTACATCATCTAGTAAAAGATCTCTAAGGAATGTTACAGCCAGTCATCTGCGATACCTTGATGTCTCCTCCTAATGCATCTAAGTCCAGTTTGACAGTAACAAGCTGAAGACAATACCTTTTTCCCAGCCCTTGAGTTGGATGCTGAAGTCCCTAAAGAGACTAATACAAATGAAAATAAAAATAGTTCCTTTATAAAGGCCTAAGACATCAAATATATAATAAAAAATGCAAACATTGTATCAGTGCCTATCTACTAGGATCGCTGTGTTCAAATGAGCTTAAATCAAAGTAAAAAATGAAGTTTTTACTTCTCTCCCTTAAATGCACTTATATAAGAAGAGCAGCAAAGACTTTTTTATTCAGAGATGAATATTCCTAGAGAGATACTTCAAAATCAGATGCCTATATATGATACATTAAAAAACCCTGAAAGAAACATTTATGTTCAAATATTAGTCTGATAATACTTGCATTGCCAACAAGGGAAATCGAATCTACAAGTCATGAAAAAACTTGGAGGCCACCAGTTTAAAATCCGAGTTTGCTATTTCTGCGACGATTAGAACTTTGCTCTCTCAGAGCATAGATTCTCTCAGTGTACAAAAAAAAAAAAAGTAAAGCAGTAAAAAAATCCCCTTACTGTTTGATATTGATCCTGTTACAGTTGTTCCAAAGGACAGTGTTTCTTCTTGAAGGTAAAATATATACTGTCTTCCTTTCTAGTGACAGCCATACTAACTCAGCTGTCCTCTATTGACAAACGTGTCATAGACTTGTGCCTGCTAGAGCAGTTTTTTCCAGAAAAGATCTCAGAAATGTATTTGTAATATTTTCAGTGATTTTTTTTCTCCCTTTCAGAAAAAAAGTTAACCACATTTTTTTTTTTACCTTTTGTTATATCTTCCTTCCCATCTGTCCTGTTCCTCTCAGCGACAAACAACTGAAAGCATCAGCTGTTACTCTGAAAAACTGTAAACCGGTATTTTCTTCATTACTACCCATCATAAACTACAGTGTATTAATGCTGAATATTGTTCACAACTGCATTGCACTCCAGAAATGCCTGTAGTACTTCCTTTTTGGCAAAGTAAACTGTATCTCTACATGGACAGATGCGTTTTTCTTAATCCAAAAAAAAATCCCAGCTGTAACAGTTACTGATTCAAGCATTTCTAGCACATATTTATTGTATCCTCCTTGTCCAAATATAAATTTTATTTGGTATGTGCTGCAAGAAAACAGAACATTGCAAGGCTAGCCTAAAACTAGCTAAGGCCTTTAAAAGCAATGTCTAACTTCTGTGACCATTCAATCAACTCCAATTAAATTACTTTGTAAGGATGGATTACTCCCACAAAGAAGTACTGTAGCTATTAAGTCATTACACTTTTGGGGGGAAAGTGAGATATTAGTGTATTCAGGAAATTTATAGAACAGTGCAATTAGGAGAGACCCAGAAAAAACTGATTATAGCTGTACATCATTGATAGAAACCTTACGGGATTAATAGTATTCGTTTCAGACAAACACAGTTTTGATGCGTGAGCACAAAAAGCTCAGTTCTGGAGACAGGTAGTTGTGTAAATGTATCTAATAATCTACTACCAATTTGAAAATAAAATTAATTTAATCCACATGCCTCTGTTACAGGCATCAATTCTATAAATGTTTATTAGAATCATTCTAAATATTTTTCTCTCTCTCATAGTTACAACACACTAAATTGTTAAATTCAAAAGGAAAAAAATTACCAAAGACATTTCAGACACCCTTTGCATCCAGAAATTCCACCCAAGATGACTTTAGACTTGTTCTTATTGTACAACCTGGAGACATGAAAGACCTGTTAAGTCATCTTAATAGAGAACTTGTCCCTAGGGTGTCTTCTGCAAGTGATTCATTTCATTGACTCTGATAGTAAAAGGGTCATAAGCAGAAGCAACAAATATGCAATATAGCACTGAATGTACATTCTGGATTTATTAGAGAAAATGGAAAGTATTGCAGCAGCAAAACCTAATACAGCATTTAAACACCACATAAAACACAACCAATACCTCTGTACCTTACTTTTATTATATTTTTTACAAACATTTTAAGTCAGAAGGGATTAAGCAATTTTACTTTCAGCATAGGGCTCTGGAGGTGATACACGAGAGCTACATCTTATTTCTCCAATTCAGAATGCTCTTATTTATATTTCATATGCAGTTTATCACAACTTAATTTAAATAGCAGTTAAATAACTGTTAATCCACAAACTTTTTGTTCCTCAACCCATTATACGCTTTTACACTGCATTCCAGAAGTACAGTACTTAGAACACCTAAGGCGTTTTTCTGTATACATACTTAAAAATATACAGGCTTTAAAAGACAGCAGTCAGTACACATCATTGCAACATATAATAGCAACTTGTAATAACATAACATTTGTAGAAAGCATGAGATTGAGTTTTCAGTGTGAAGAACAAAGATAGATGTTGAAATACGTTTCTTTTTTCTAAGTTGATAGGATAAACACATCCCTGGAACATTCTGTCCATGGCAGGACATTAAAAAAAATTGCCAAATTAGGTGTTCGATGCTGACAAAGCGAGTGGGACTTTGCCCCAAAAAATCTCACATGCATTAAAAAAATTCAGTCAAAACCCAAACTTAGTACTACATATTCTTTCTGAAGAATGCACCTCAGTCTTCTACAGATAAACTCTATTCATCCAGAAAAAGCTCAGGAAATGGGGCGAAGCACTCTCAAACACAGTGATGGACAAATGAAGCCATCTTTAAACACAACTGTGGAAATATAATATGAAAGGTCGCCGAGAATGTGCAAGTCATCCTAATATATGTTAGTCTGAAACCTCTTCAGAGTTTTCCAAGTAAAATGAACAAGAACTTTAAATCTCTGTTCAAGCACTGGTTTTTCCCACATTCAACAGTTGATCAAAAGCCTCGAGAATCACAAATTTCATCTCTAACAGTAAATAAACAGAATTTATACAAGCAAAATTTTATCATGCTGCATTATCACACAAGTCCACATGATACAAACTTAAAAGAAAAAACCACCAAAATTTAAGCTGCTACTGGGCTGTTGTATCTTTTGGAGCTTTTTTTACCTTGTCTTCTCAAAGATATTAGATTGTGTCATGACAAAGTAGGGCAGCTTTATCGAGTTTAAAATAGCAGGCAAAGATTAATGCAATACAACAGCTTTTATGAACTTACCAGTAGCATAAAGGCTAGAACTGGAAATTCAAGAGCCATACCTAACCACAAGGACACCTATGCATCTACTACACTGTCCACAAGGTCTTCACACATTTGTTTGTCGTTTGGGTGTTTTGCGTTTTCTTGGGTTTTTGGGGTTGGGTTTTTTTTGGGTTTTTTGGTGTTTTTTATTGGGGGTTTTTTGGTGTGGTTTTTTTTTTATATACTAGATACGCTTTGAGCTAAACTTCAGCATTCTGTATAGTTCAAAGAACTGGACTTACTCAACCCAGTTTATTTTATTTTTCTGTGCTGATTCTGAAGCACAGTCATAAAACCATATCTAGCCAGTGCTTCAGCACTCAATACGTGAATTATAAAAAACTTCAGATCCTTGCTTGTGATTTAGCTTTTTGCTGATGGCATTTATACAAGATAGGCACAATAGACGAATCATGCAGCGAAAAAAAAGCAGAGGCTTTAAATAAAAATTATAAAAATCAAAATCAGTAAACTTTGACTTTGAATCAGTGACACTTCACCTTCTGTCCTGTAAGACAGAAAAAAAGGTCATCGAAATAAATGCCCCCAAAAGGTAACTGCCTGCCAATGACGCATCAAAAAAAAAAATCTTCTTCCCTGTAACTATGTGACAAATACCATGCTGATTACTGCTGTTAGCTATTGCTACATTTCACTCTTCAAAAGCATTCATAAACTATTCAAAAACCCTCAACTGGGAAAATGTAGCTGTTTATCAGAACATTAACACTAGGTTCCTATATATCTAAGTCAATTGATTTGATTCTTTACCAGCTATATAGATAAAAAATAAAAATAAACTATTTTATGAACATCCTGCAGTTCCTTTGAGAGCAGCTGTTACTGTAAACATGTTTCGCTAGAGGCAAATTCTGTTCTTTCTCTTTTCATTTAATTCCTGCTTTCCTCTAATTGTCAAGGTTGCTTCAGTAGGAATAAGATAACAGGCAGCCAAGCTAGACAGCATTGTATTTTAAGTTTTACAAAAATGCTTCCCCACATAGTAATACATATTTTATACATCCAAATCTTCTTCCAAATTCTGAGAATGTAAAGTTTGAGTCAATTCTTTTGTTGTGGTTGTTTTTCAGGGAAAACTTTTACAAACCATCACAAGCTATACCACTGCAGTACTGATGCTACTCAGTATTAACGTGCAGTTTTCTGCATGAGATTTTGACTTACCATATGAATTCTGCTTATTTCTGTTACAGTTTAGTTTGTATAAACATTTTGGTTTATTACAAAAACAAAAGAAATATGTTCTAGGTGATTTTTCTAAATTCACCTACAAACTCCAAGCAAAAACCTGCTTCTTTGTACTGAAGAGGAAAGGGTGTGGGAAGGGATTTAATATCACAGAGATCACACATACACACACTGATTATTTTAGCATTTACTACTATGACCATCATCTCACATTAAAGTATAAAGACACAAAAACACATGAAGAAGGTATTTATGTACAGTCAACATGGATTCACCGAGGACAAATCATGCTTGACAACCCAAATGCCCTCCTATGGCAAAAGACTCTGGTTTGGACAAAGCACCACAGCTCACAGCAGTATCATTTGGGAGGCAAGGAAGCACGAGCTGCGTCAAGGGGTTGGATGGGTTGTAAAGTGGCTGCACCACTAAACCCAAAGAGATTAAATCAGTGGCTTGGCTGGCAGCATGTAATAAGCCAAGCAACTCCAGGAGTTATTATTGTTTGATAACTTCATCAGAAAACTGGAGGAAGAGACAGAATATACCTACAGCAAATACAATGACAGTATCAAGCTTGGAAAGGGGGAGATTTATATGCCGTATGGTAGAGATCCACCTCAAACGAACCTTGATAAACCAGAGGACTGGGCCAACAGGAAGGTACCCATAAGTAAGAAATTGCACACCTGGGCCAGAATGACCCCACACATCAGCACAGACTGGGAACAGACTGCCGCCCTGCTGAAAAGGCCCTGCGGATTACTGCTGTGGGTGCAAGATGAATGAGAGTCAGCTCGGGAAACAACAGTGATCATGGAGCCAAACTCTTCTCAGCAGCAGAGAGAACAGGGGTCAAAAGAAGAGTTGCAGCTTGGGAGGTTCAAACTGGCCTCAGACTTTTTCCCAAGGGGGTAGGCAGTGCAGTGGAATAGGTTGCCCAGAGAGATGGTAGAAACTATATCGTGGAGGTCTGCAAAATGACGTAGACAAAGCCAGAGCTGGCATGACCTTGGGCTGTCAACAGCTCTGCTTTGATGGGGAGGCTGGATGAGATATACTACAGAGGTCCCTTATACACCATAGGTTTGTGATTCTAATCTGCAAGAACCATTCGCAAGAATTCTTCTGTATCTTAACAGGACATTTTACTTCAGCGAGGTTCTCTATATTAGCCAAGAGAAGTCTATTTTCGCATCAAATTTATCTACTGTAAGAACACATTTTCTCATGCTAGTACAATCAACTTCTGCTAAAACTAGATTTGTTAACTCTTTCAAGTACTGTTAATGATAAAAATGCCTCCAGATTTGAGCTGTTAACTGGCACAGTAACACCTCCCTAAATCTAAAGCAATATTGCTGTTGGGTGAAAAGAACGTCTGTGATGGTTGCTATGTCCAAGCAAAAGAAGGAACTACAAATTTCCCTCCTCATCCTCCCCCAAAGCTTCCGTCTGTGAGAAATGTTCAGCATTAACTGAAAGGTTGACCTTAGATTAATTGATCTATTGGCTCGTGGCACAGAAAAATATCTCAGTCTCTTGAGGACAAACCTTGACTGCAGGGGTTTTACATTAGTATGTATCTGTGTGGTAGGAAAGACAAAATTAAGTCTTGGTCACAGCAGACATTATCAATATCACATTTATGACTTAGGCTTGTAACACTGGAGCCAATTTTAGATTCAGGCCTCCCTAGGTGCTCACATTCAAGCTATGTCTAAATACTGCTGATTCAAAGGTTTGTAGTTCATATGTAACTAAAATTCTAGTCCAGGCTGTTACTAACAGACATTTTTATTATTTCACTGTGTGGGTTTTTCTCTGATCTGAAAATATAGACCTTCCCTTCTTACAGCCTCCAGCATGCTACTGTAAAGTTTACTTGGCTTACCTTTTGAATATTTAATCCCTTTTCCTGCATGCCACCGCTTCTGCATTACGTTGAACACAAACTATTAGACTCTGAGGACTTTCGTAGTATGCCCCAATGACAGCTACTGCCTCTCACTCAATAAAAACGAATTAACTTATGTTTTCCCAAACCTATGAAGCCAGACTCCACCAACACACCTGTGGCATTTTCAGACAAGCACCTCTGAGCTTTCTGCTGTGAGATGTCTCTCTCACACTTGGAAAAAGCTTCCATATAAGTATCAACAAATGTACATAGCTACATAGGTTCATAACCTTGTACCAATCCAAACAAAATCTAGAGTACCTCAATGCCCGAGTGGCTACTAGGCACCCTCAGAGATCAACTATAAAACCAGATGCTCCACAAGGAAAAAGGTAGAGAAAGAGTCAGGACCATGCACATTTTACATGCAGCATCCCAAAATGCTTTACTTCAGCTGAAGGATTAAAACTCACATTTCTCACCTACCGAAAGTGTTCTGGGCAAAGACAGTCTAGAATTGGGTATCCTTCACCCATCTGGTTACATCTGAGGCACAGCACAGGTAAGAATCAAAGCTGAAAGGGGTGGGAAAGAAACTATAAAAGACTATTCTGTAAGAAAAAGGACACTCTTGAGACAGAGATCCCAGGTTTGGTTATCTGTTTTTGAAATCACTTCAACATTGTGTAGAAAGCACTCAGGGTATTCAAAAATAAGTAAATTTGTCAGTTCAAGTTCCAAAGCAGGTTATTCAAGATGATTATAATGTTAAAGTTAAGGAGAGTGTTCATTTTCCAACTTCATGGCATACAGACAATTACTGTAAAGCCAGCATTCCTAGTGCCTTCTTCTCAGGCTACAGAAATACTTCTCATAAAAGTATCCCACTACAGCAGTAAACAAATACATGTTGCCACCTGCTAGAAATGTGAAACAACTGTTCACAGCACACTGTAAAAGAGTAGTGCAAATCTCTATTTGTGCCACATGTAGTAGCTGTAAACTACTTGTCTAACTTGGCAAAGGGAATATTAGAGAAACTTTACAAGTCTTTGCACTTGTTTACGATGAGATATTAATTTATATCACTCCTGATTAGATCCATGCAAATACTTTTGATCTATAAATAAGACTCCTCGTTGAAGTGCATGAAGCTAATTCAAAACAAGACATTCTTTTTCTGGAATGTGAGCAGCTGTGCAGAAAATAATTGGGATTGCTAGTCAAGGACTGCTATTTCAAAGTATTCCCCATGTAAACATGGTTTTTGTTATTCTACTCCACTATTCTACTCTATCCTTCTTTATTGTACTTCTGTTTACCGTATGATATTGTAACTCCTTGATATCATTAGAGAAGAATTAAAGGTAGAGAACCTTGTTCCTCTCAGCAGGGGAGTCACACCAGTGTCCCATCCTCCCCCAAATGATCTGTCTGTTATCAAAGCAAGGATCAGACCACAGAGCAATACAGCTTCATCCCAGAGGACACTATTATAGAATAATCATCATACAACCATAAAGAGCTTGAAAAAGCAAACTCTGAAATGTACCAAATAGTGACCCTTGAAGCACTTCTTACTATTTTCTCTCTCAGCAAACCTTCAGATGTACTTTATACCTAGCTTATAATCTCACTGTAATTTTCATTCCATTCCTGAAACTCTGCCATCTGTTATGCCTGAATTGCTGGATCAGTCTCTCTGTTATGCTATCGGGAAAAAAAAAGTTTCTGACTTTGTACAAGTGACGGACATGAATTACAATTTCTCCAGTGAATAAAGTAAAAATTAAATTTAAACTCTCAGTATGATCAAACATACTCCCAGTGTCCAGATATCTGGGCTCTGAAAACACAGATTTGTCTTCAGAAGACTTTTGAAAAATCAGCATTTGTTTCTTCTGGCTGTAATCCTCTCTTTATTACCATGTCTCTTGGTAGCCTCCAGTTACAGTAGTTACACACTAAGAGTCAAGAGCTCAAATGAATTTTTCTTTATAGTTAATGTTTGCAATAGGAAATGTGTTTAATTCTAAGTAGGAAGTTACAATTTTTAAACTATTTATTGATAGACTTACAGTTAGTCAGAAATACTCTAGGCAGTTTAGTCAAAAAGAAGTGGTTTAGGGTTACTTTTCAAAGAAGCAGCTGGATTTGTAACTCCTAATAACTTCTTGCCCAGAGAATGTACAGACACAAGTTGGCAAAACGTCTGGTAAGCAACAATAGCTCTGAATATCTCTGCCTTTCAAATTTCTTGAAATCCAAGGCATGATGCTTGCACACCACACTGGTCATGAGCTGAACACATCCCAGGCAGTTGTTATAGCAGTGAGGTTTGCTCAGTGTAAGTAATCCCAGAACAGAAAAGAAGGAGAAGCGCTGGGTTTAAGAGCATGAGAATCCCAAATCACAGCAAGGGAAGAGAAAATGGGGGCTAAAAGAACAAGAGCGAGCACAAAAATTGAGTGTGGTTTTACTCTCTCCCCTACTTAGTTTCACAATTTTGTCATCAAGTATGAAATCCTGCACCAACTTCTTAAACCAATTTTTGTAAGCAACCAAGAGATAGCTCCCTAGTAATGAAACTTCTACTTGAAATCACTTTACCACTTAGTGATAACGCATAATTTTTTAGTTATTTAGCTACTTTAATTCTATATTATATTATTATAATTATATTATTATATTTCATTTTTTGAAAACTCGCATATTTAGCGCCCATGTATTAAGGAGACAAGTGATTAAGGTGATTAAAGAATCAAAGACATAATATTCAACCAAAGAAGCAACAGTATTTTGCATAGCTTATATTAAAACGCATGTTAAACTTACTGACTAGTAAAAATAACATGGTTAGCACATGTATCCCAAATTCTGTTTTTAAGGCTTCTTCTTAGTGTGCCTTTTCAATTATGTTTTACTGCCCAGAAAACTTACTTGACACAATTAAATCAGATTAAATGAACATGATTAAGGGTGCAAAAACAGGCATACCAGTTAGGAAACACTAAAATTAGAAAGTAACATGCTCTGCATTTTCTAAATGTGAAGAAACATTACGAGAGATGCTGCCTTATTCAGCAAGAATTGGTTTATTGTATACTATTCAAATCCTGCTCTGAAAAAAGAAATTCCTAATGTGCTTTTCTTTGGCCCTTTCCACTGTAATACCTGAATACTCATACATTTCTTTATTTTCATAAAATGTGTATTGTGAAGGAGGGGTATTTTCCGATCTGCAAAATAAGAAAACTAAGGCACAAGAAGGTTAAGATCAAAGGTATTAAATGACTTCAAATAGCCAATACGAGATTCCTAGACCTGATTTCTCAACAGACATGATATTGAGCAGTGATTCATATACTCAAATATTCAAGCCCTGTGTTAAAGGACACCATACCATTCCAAAGGTACGGTCAGTCAGCTAGTAAGTTCACCTAATAGCTCACTGCTGCTAAAAGAAGGTAGTCTTCATTCCTCTCCCTTCCATTCTTCCCAACAAGAGATTCCACTCTTCACTTGTGCAGCTTGGTATTTGACTATTCAGCAAATCAATATATCCCAAAGAACAAAAATAAAACTAAGATAACCACAAAAAATTATTAGCTTCTGCTGACTTAGTGAGTTAAACTAGTTTGTCAAAGAGTCTGGCAAGCAGATTTGATGCAAAGGAAGAAAAGGGATACAGCTACAGGACAGGGAATGGGATTTCCCCTCTTGGAGGCAATCATCTGTTAGATTAGGTCACACATAACACCCAGCTGAGCGACTGGCTTCTTCATAATTCGGACTGCAATGGCTCAAGAACAGACTGCCAAAGCTGGCAACTACCCCAGGAAAAAACCAGCAGTCACAAACCTCTCTAGCATCGCATCAGGAAAAGGAAGAAAAATCCGTCTAATTTCCCAGGAAACAGGTTTTCTGATTTTAACTCTAATACTCACCATTGCAGCATTCCTAAGGAACAGATCTATCCACAAGAACCACCTACTTCTTGGAAAACCGTACACATTCTGGTTTTTGCAATACAAGGCAAAAAACCTCACAGGCAATAACTTTTTATCATAGCTTTGTACTGACCCTTCTATATTACCAGGCTGCTGGACTTCCACAAATAGGCTGCACAGAAATCAAGCGCAAATAAGAAATGACACCTCTCACGCACTGAATAAGGCAGAAATCCTGTTGACAAGAGAATATATAGATCAATAATAAATGGCGTCACCATAGCAAACAGCAGATCCAATTTATTTTATCAGAATTCTAACATTTACCAAGTTCTGAGGGTTTTACTTTGGAAACTTCCTAATTTATCTTAACATGTACTATGCATTTGCTGAACCTCCCAGCACCCTTTTTTAAAATGAATAAAAATTCTGTCACACGGAATATTATTGATAAAGAAAAGTTTCATATTTGCCATAGCAGTTACGCCACATGGACAGTGACAACTTCAGAGTGAGACTACAAAACAAATAGATATAAATTGTCTCTGGGCAACAAGACCAGGCCTTAGGGCTTCGCTCCATAAATACTCCCAGCTATGCTGATGCAACTGTTGGCAGGAA
>NW_009598967.1:24274-39034 GCF_000690535.1 Cariama cristata
AGGAATGCATGATAGAACACAACACTGAAATGTTCGGGGGGTTGTTCTCATTTAAAAAAACCCAACAAGACAACCCCCAAAAACCAACCACCTTTTAAGCATAGTTTACTTCATGAGTAAAATTTATACAGCCAAAAAGAATTAGGCTTCAGTGGAGGATAAGGGAGGCAGGAACATCAAATTGTATTTTCATGTATGAAACATCAGAACAGTGTTTCATTAGTCCTGCCACCGTGTATTTCTTTTCTCCCGGTCTCAATTCAATGTGTGACCTTCTCATTGGGAATGGGAAGGGTTAAATAACTGAAAGATTCAATAGTTCAAATATTATTGGTATTTTCGACTCCTTTGTTCTTATTTTGACAGCAATGTTATTTTAACAGACTACAGGTTCATAGCCAGAACCTCTTTACTGACTTTTTGAGGTTTGTATTTGCATGCAGTGCTTTTTTCAGGTTTTGATCAAAATACTTGTGCTTGGGGCAAATTCCAATAAACTAATAACCAGATACAATTCCAAAAGCAATCATCCCACATTTCTGACAAGCACTGGAAAGACTGAACAACTCTCCTGCTTTTTCAATCATTCCTCAGTTGCAGATACACTTCATTCCCCTTACCTCCTTCTGAGATGGAGAAATACTTTCTCCATGAATTCTTGAAAATATTTCTAACTCCACATGCATTTTTATTTTAATGCCAATTTTTAAATTACTTTTTTTTTATTTTTTCCTTTTATTTTCTTATTTGCAGCATCCCACACTAGTATAAAATTAACACTTGGCCAATATGTTTATGATGGACTTGTTAGTCACAAACTGCTTGTTCCAACAATATTATAGGTGACATTAACGACCAAATTGCAAAATTTCTTTTTAAATTAAATTAAGGCTTTTTCATTTACTTGGTTTTTAACAGCAAGATCCCTGACTGAGCTATATTACAAACAAAAGATGTTAGTTTGAAATACTGGAAAGAATTCTAGTCTGCTGTTTCTATCCCTTTGTTCAACCTTTGGTATGGTAAATCAGATCAGCTCCTATGCTGATGTCTAGCAATCAATAAACAGTATTCAAGTCTGTACAATTTTTTGGCAGTTTATTGTCACTTTACCAGCCGTAATTAAAATAACGAGCAATCAAATAATAATCCAAGTATTGTCAATACTGAAACACACAACTTGTTAGCCAGCTTTTTACAGACCTAAACACCCAAATGCTTTTCATATACTTTAGGTACTTCCAGAAAGCAGCAACTCTATCGCAGAGTTTCACAAGTTGTTTTTTTCTGCTTCTCACTCCTAGTTGTGCTGAGTTGACTCTCTCTCTTACTAGTCAGCAATGAAAGATCAATTCTCATTCTTCAGAGCTCCTACAATTCTATTTCCCAGAAGACTTAAAAAAGCATCAAAATGCTTGACAAACATTTTAGAATACTTCAGTTTTATTTTCTAAATTCCTTTTCAGCAAAAAATGTATAATCCTCATTTAAGAGTGTTACTACTCCAAATATTTCAGAGAGAGAAAAGTTCAAAACAAATGAAAGCATTCTCTTAGATTCCTCCTTTTCTCTCCTCTTTAAAAACAACTACTTCTTAGGGCTTCTTACTGTCAAATACTTACATACTACAAATGCTTAAACTACAAAAGGTTCTGATATACTACTTAAAGTAGTTCAAAAAATGAAAAGATATTTATTAAAATATACGTTCAAACTTGAATTTAAAGCACTTGGGAATTAGACAAGTTTTAATCACAGAAAGGAAAATTTAATAAACATTTCTGAGACTCAGCATACTTGGTCCTGCAATTTTCCTGTAGCAACATACACATAGAGAATGAAAAACAACGAATGTAAATTTATGAGTAATTCTAATAATACAATGAGATACTCATTATTTTAAATTACAACATGCAAGAACATTTACAAAGCAGTCTGCAAATTCTCTTTTCCAGCTTCTCCAAAATAGGAGTGAAACAATATAAGCTATAATTTAAGATTTAGTTACTACTTATATATATATTCTTGGCTTGTTTTTAATATATTAGAGAGGTTCAGCTGCAATATAAAAAGTAACAAAAAAGACAAAGTGAACAACAAAGTAATACCATCTGCATACTATTTTGGTTAAAGTTATTTTATATTAACTTTTTCTTCAGGGGAGATTTTCAGAAATCATTCTGATAGGCTAACATTATTTATTAGGGGTCAAGCTACTTCAAAAGTAGCATCAGAATTTCTGCATATCATTTCTTTGTGTATTTTTTACCTATTTTGTTCCCTGGTTAATGTTAATGAACATCACAAATTTACTACCATAACACAGAGCCACTGTCTGGAACAAGCCAAAACAGAATGCAAAAATATAGTGTAATGGACTTAACGGGAACTCAATTTTCAAGCAATAGTCCCATTTAGATCAATCTAGAGAATAGTCTGTAATAGTAAGTGAGATCAACAGGACACGCTAGCCCTCAGCAGAATACAAGATAAAAAGCCCTGATTCATTTCTGAACTTGAACAGACTGTTAAGAAAATCTGCATGATTCTAGGGGAAGATACCAGATATTCTACTGATTTATCTTTAAAATTTCTTGGGTAAGTGGTTCCACCTGTTTAGATATCTAGAAATATGTCTTCTTCTACGGAAATTTCAAAGTAAGAGGGCGGAGGGGTGGGGGGGAAGATCTTAGAAGCTTTAGTAACTTCTGTGGGCATAAATCAGTTTTAATTTAGGAACAACCAAATGAATCCCAATCCCTGCCATGCTAACACAGCACATTCCACATAGCCTTGCTTTCGATTTCAGAACCACCTGAAGTACTGCCATGTTTCCATAGGCTATCTTGGCAACACAAGGCAGACAGTTCTTCAAATTATCCAAAAGGAAGTTTTCAAGAATTTGACCCTGAGAAAGGGGTAGACAAAAAGAACCAGGTTTAAGAGTACAAAAAAAATTCATTCCTGTGGTAAAACTTAAGAATTTAGCTGCCAATCAGCCATTGAAAACAGCCTGGGAAATAGTCTTATTAAACTTTTGGATTAATGAACAGTTCAAATTGCACAGTCTAAACAACATTTAAGTATTTTCACATCAAAAGTTTGATTTATTTTTTTTTAAAATAGTGAGTGAATGCATTTCCATCCAGACAC
This sequence comes from Cariama cristata, assembly GCF_000690535.1. Taxonomy (NCBI): domain Eukaryota; kingdom Metazoa; phylum Chordata; class Aves; order Cariamiformes; family Cariamidae; genus Cariama; species Cariama cristata. Next base: position 27,428 of record NW_009598967.1, read on the forward strand.
TTTTGAGGTAAATCTGCTGTAAAAAAAAAAAAAGAAAAAAACAAGGTTCTTTGAGTACAAATTTGTAGTAGATAGAACCTTAAATAAAAAAATACAGTCATTAGTGGGTGCCTGCTTTAATTAAAAGTTCATTTGACCAATTACATCGGACTATTTCTGCAGGTGGGCCTCTCAAGATCCAACTTAATTAGATCTCACAAAACACAGCCTGTGAAGAATAAAAGAAAAGTTACTGTTTCTCCAGCATAACTTTGGGTCATGTGTCCAGACATACCATGAGATAACACTCCCCGCCATATCCCCCCCCCCAAAATCCATCAGCCCTAAAATTGTAGACAGAATTGTCCTTACAGACAAACAACAGATAAATCTAATCATGAAATTTTGGGGCACAGGCTTCAGGTGGTGTAGTAAATACAGTCATTCTCCTCAAGAGTTTCATTCAGTTTACTCCATGTGACCAAGACTATGCTGGGAGGACACCAAGATTTTCTCATTAAATCTCTCATCTTTGGGGGGGGATAGGAGGGGAGAAAGCCCCAAAAATATAAAAAACAAGGGACTCAAACATTTACAGAAGTGTACACCATGAAAGAGTTGCAAACAGTGAGAGCGGGAACCTGGTCAACACACCTGAATTCCCACCCACTTCTCCTGGAGATTCAGCCATCTAAATCAGCATATGTGGCCAAACGAGAAGGTACACAAACACTGAGCTTTCATTGCATCAGTAGTAATTGCACAATTACATAACAATAGGTCAACAGCTTTGGAAATTAAGAAGAAAATTCTTTAAAAACTCCACTTTCAGAGAAAACAATTTCATTCATGTGGAAGCATGAACATAATGAACTCCCAAATGCTTTAGTGATATAGTCATGAATAAACTCATGAGGGCTGAATAAGCATTTACACAAATGCACTTAGAGAGTTCATAAAATAGCAGGCCACACCAGATTAAAAAACCCACAGGATGAAAACGCTCCAGAGCTGTGTCTCATATCTTTAAAGCCAAACTGCAGAATAGAAAAAGTTGGCACATTCTGAAGAGATATTTTTCAAAAGCAACGAAAAACGAAACACAGATCACACCAACTCATTGACTGGCCCTCCGAAACAGTTGCATACTAATATCCTCGCATACATTAGAAAGTATTAAAGAACCCTTCGAAATGAACAGACAACTTGAATCTTGGCAAACTGATAGCATATAGTACTTATAGCTTCATACTGTAGTTAAACGTCCTAGTTATTGCTGACAGCTAACTGTCCAAGACTACATATGCCAAACAAACAAATGTTGACTTGAAGTTATATCCCTTTCATTAAAAATCACAATTAAAAAAAAAGTGAGAGGTACTGAAGCTTTTCATGGTTGTCCTATTCTATTCTTAGGTTCATAGAAAAAGAAACTGGAAGAGAGAGCTCAAAAGGTCATCTGGCCCACTCCTTTCCCAAGCCCAGATCATCTATACTTCTCTCATCCTGACAGAAGTCGTCTAAACTGAAGCTTAAGGTCTCAAATAACAGAGACTGTGTAGGATTTCTAGGCAGCTGATACCTGAGTTTCTGTATCATTACACTTAAAAAAAAAAAATGTGTTGGTTTGATTTTAATAAAGTTCAACCTGCCTCTTTGTCTTGCTGTGATCCAAGTTCTTTATTTCTTGTACTCTCCACCATGACTCTAAAAAACTTCTTGCACACCTGAAAGCTGTTACATCTACCCTTAGTAACTTTCTCTTCAGATTAAACTCTAATTAGTCCTTTTATTCTCCCTTCCAAGTCAGGTTTTCCAAGACTTAGGTCTACATGACAATTTAATTTAAAAATTAATACAATTTAATACAATTGTATAGCTTGCTATTTGCAATGAAATCCAGAGTAAAATGGAGTACCATGAAACAAAAAATAAAATCTTGAAAGAATCCTAGAACAACCCCACACCAAACAAACATTTTAAAAAGCCAAATGTGAGAGATTAAAAGGTTTCTTTGGTCTCAATATGTCAGCCAACCTCAACATCATCACAAGTGAAATAATACATGACAATTTTATCAGTAACTTTCACTGACAAAATCATAGCAAAATGACAAGCTAGATGCTTTTTCTTCATACAACTATCACATTGGCAAGCATCCTCTTACTTTCATTGCCCACCTTCCTTTACCCTAAAGTACTCACATTGACAGAGAACAAATACTTCCGAACAGTTTGTCGGAAGTGACCAACCACCTATACTGCTTCAGTTCCACAATTCATGTCTGGTGTGGAGCTCACACATCCCTCTCACTAGCCATATTAGTCTGTCTTTTCACAGAGAGACACTTCTTCAATTACAGATTAATTTCCTTAATTTTGTCTCATATTAAACATGCTATATTACAAAAAGACCTAAATAAAAGCCAAAAGCAGCTGTTATTTTTTAAGATAATTCTTACAGTAATCCATCATACAAAAATACAAAAAGCTAGAAAGTTTCTTTAAAGCAAAAGTGAAAACCTTTTTTGTAGATAATTTCCAAACCTTAGGTCATCAAAATTGAAAATCTGGTCTCTAAATAATAGGTCCAATTATTGCCCGTTCAACTTTAGAAAAGGACTTTATGTCAGCCAGACTTTTATTAAAAACAACTTGCTTTAACACCTCAGCTAATTTCTCACCAATATTCAGCCCTATATTTCTGGACATAAACCGGCAATACCAGAAAACACATCAGAATGCAAAGCGCACAAGTTATTTCTGATTGTTTGAAAAAAAAAATCTAGTAAAATTAAACTGAGAAGGAATACAAAGGAATCCTAAAGGCATTGTCTTAATTTCATCCAAGTGATCACTTGGCCATACCATGACTTGCAACATTTCTAGATCACCAAGATTATCCCCTACTGATTCCAACAGAAGTACAGAGCTGAACGTTGTTTCTTCTTTAAGAGGAATGAGCCATTATAGTACCAGTGATACGTTTTAATATCAGAGGTTAACAACATTTTATGTTGCTTACCAGTGTTTTACCATGCTGTAAAGCTAAGACGTAAGACAAAAGTGGCAGATACTGCCTTATCTTTCACATCTACATCACCTTTGCAGTTCATCAACTATAATCCAAATCCATTAAAACCATACAAAACCATACAGAAAGCTAGAAACACCATATAAATGTGACTATCAAGTTAACCTACGACTTGGTCAGCATCAGATACAATAGTTTTATATAATAAATTGAACCCACAACAAGAAACTTCTATGCCATCTTTCAATCACACATTTTCTTGCTGCTATCTTGAAGTATGGAGATCTGTACCCCATAAAAGCAGCAACCACTTCAGCCAGGAGCTCCAAGCCTTTTCCAGGGCATCACAGTCTTGTTTTAAGACAAACTTTCTTCAGTGACCAAAGAAGAATCCAAGGATTTCCAGCATCAACTCCTCACCAAAAAAGCATTTTTTTGCCCAGAAGCATACATCTGTCTAAAGCACATGCCCACAATGAACCCTCTTCCTGAATTTGCTCTGGAATTACAACTAAATGTAATGGTTGTTTCAATGTTATAAAATCAAGTATGAACCTCATCCTCCAAAACCAGGGGGGAGGAAACAAATTCCCTTTCTCCTCCTCCTGTTTCAGAGCTCACTCAAACCCTTAAAGCAGAAAGTTACACTGTTTAATAATTTCAATATCATAGCATAATTCTTAACACAATCCACATGGATGCAATGACCCACAATGACAATTGTCTACATTTGAAACAGAGAATTGAAAACTGACAGCAACCCTTTTTTGGTTACTCTGCTTTTATGTGTAAAGTGTATTATAGGGTTAACAAAGTTGACTACGTTCAGTCTTTTTTTATCCTCTTTCCTCTCCCTCTCTCTGCCCTCCACTAAATTAAGAATATTAAAAATAATTTTTTGAGTCAACCCCAGATTTTTTCTTTAAGACCAAATTGTGAGATACCTGTCATAACATCTCATATTAAGCACAATTGTGTCCAAAATGCTTTACCACATTATTGATCTTATAAGACATGTATATCTAATCTATATCATGAAGTCTTTCTTTATAAGCCCGTGTTTAGAAAGCAAAAATAAGCAAATACAAATGATTAGTACTTTCTTTCAAATCTTCTTGCAATAGCAAATCCCCAGTCATAAAGAAGAGTAAAAGGGAATTACACCTAGTTCAACAAATGGCAACCACAAAAATAAGGTGGCACTTTCACACTCCTCCTGCTCTATAATCTAAGCAACTATCACATCGTCCCCAGATAAGGGACTCCCAAATATCAAAGAGTCATCACTAACTACAGAAACATAATGCAAAGAATGAATAGGGAAGACTTCTCACTGGGGAGGAGATGTTGCACCAACTCTTGCTATTTGAACGCATAATTTTATCTCCAGGCTCTGAGAGTGAATTTTACGCTCTGCTTAAATAGGTATTAGGTCTTAGCAAGAAATCCATCCACACACGACATGGAAAGGCAAAGATGATGACTGTAAAGTTTGGAGCTCTAGCACTAAACGCAGTTAGTGAAAAGATGCCAGATGTTTTCTCTAGAGAAGAGGAAGGATCATATAGATCATCAGGTGACTACATAACTTGCTATAGGATGCTTTTTGATCTGAACAAGCAGAAAGATCCACTGAAACATTCCTCTCAGCCTCTACGGGGAACGGAGACATTGACGAGGCTGAACCTTCTTTCTTACTGGTACGACTAAAAGAAAGGTAGACACTTTTGAGCCTACAGCCTATCATCATCTTACCTGTACTCTCTTAAGCCATGAGAGCCCACGAAAGACAGCCTCTCACTACCAATCAGCTCAGCATATCCACTGCACATTTGCTCTACTTCCAAGCCAGTGTCACTATAGTTCGTCTGCACCGCACGTCAGGCTGGCAGAGAACTTTCTGTTAACTGCCACACTTACTTAATGACCGCCGGTGTGAATCCATCTTCTGTTTCCTGTTTCATACTCTGAGACTCTTCAGGGATACACTTTTTTTTTTTTCAGATTGACATAGTGTCCAATAGAACAGAAAACTGTTCTATAACTAGGTTTAATAAGGTACTGTAACCAGGCTAAATATATATTCTGGATAGATTAATCTTACACAGAATTTAGCACATATTTCTGAAAACAGAAAACTCTCAAGACTCTTCTCGGATTGTACCAGGAACTCTGAAAATTCAAACAATGGAAGCTTTTGGCTTGTCAATTCAAATTCCAGAGTCTTGCTGGATCTGGGTTTTGCAATTGGCAATATAACAAATTCTTTTCCCACACAAGAACTGTAGCAGAAATTCCCCCTGATGCTTACTTAGCATAACCTTCCTAATTACTCAAAAGTCAACGCTGAACAGGGAAACCTTCATCACAAAGTCTGCGCTGGGGCATGCAACTGCCAATGCCCATGGCATGTTTGTCTTTGACAATATAAAATATTTTTGGTTTAATGTAATGTTATTTATTTTGGTAGCAAGACTAAAGAGGGATGGGATGTTTGTTTATTCTGTTGACAAACTGCACCCATAAACCTTAAGGGATACAACGCATTTGACAAGAAAATATTGCTGGAAACCACCTTCTTTGATATATCACTTATTTGTTAAAACCCTATATATTACTCATTTTGTATATATACCATTTTCATTACTCATAATGGTTTCATGAAAGAACTACATTCTTCCTTAGAGAATCAGCACACACGCAATAAAAGACAATTTCTTTGTTACTGTATATTGATAGTTAATGTGTCAATATTTTATTTCATTTAAATTTTAAACTTAATTTAATTTTAATTTCATCGATTTAACTGTTTTATCCAGAGGTATGCATCCAGATGTTGAACAACTAATAAACGTGGAATGTTGAATTATAATCTAATACCTTTTCCTACTCTTTTTATGAGACCTATTTTTATTGTCAATCTTGACATCAATGTGAACACCAATTTGAAGAAATACTGAATCAGGCTGCAAACTATGTAAAACTTTCACAGCAGTGAAACTAAATAATGCAGTCAGTAGTATAAAGAGAAATGGATTATTTTGGCAAGTAGCTGTGCATAACACTATTTCTGAATTAAAATTTTACTGCAATCCCAAGCTGATGTAATACATAACATTTTTGCTATCAAAGTGCACCAAGTCTAAGCCAGAACTCTACATACCTCTTAAAAAATCATATTAAAATTATCTGAGTTTATAGTACCTACTGTTTACATCATGCCTTTCATTTCAAGGCTCTAAAACACATGCAAAGTCTGCTAATAGCAAAAAAAAAAGCTAATTTAAGAGAAAAACACATCACCAGATAGGTTCCTTACTGTAGGTTAACTTCTCAAGATGACAGGACAAATTAATATCTGCACTGCATATTTTTAGCCACTTTGCTGTTAATAGGCAGCTTTGGATGTTTTTATTGCATATTCAATGGCTACTATTTGCAACGATAGTGACTGTCATTTTTAATTAGCATTGGGTAACAGCCTTTTAACATAAAAGACTTTCTATACTTACAATAAATAACATTGGCTCAAAAAAAAGCCTTCGTAGCAACTTTAGGCATACATTGGCTTCGTGGACTTCAACACGTACACACAACAACTTCTCCCAGTACTACACAAACTTGACTACAGCCAAGTAAGACCAACTTTATACCAATTATGAATTTAGGAAAGAATGCTGAAACTACAGCAAGCACAATCTTAGAAATTAATGTTTGCACCTCTAAAAAAGCCCTCTGTGAATCCATTAACAAAGATGGTAAATGGTAACATATTTTAGTAATTAAAGTTTAAAGTCAAATGATGAAATTAAGACAATACCTTTCAGGATACAAAGTTATCCCAGTCTGAATGTTACAGTTAAGACTCTACACAAAACTCTTCACTTTTTATAACACAAAGCTAGTAAACATAGCATGAAGAAGAGACACTCTAACTTTAAGGAAGAGTTGAAAAATTTACACTGGCTATTAAACAAGTTACTAGTTTCATGTCCAGATAATTTCTTCTCAAACATTGATTTCTAATTATGACATTGTCACAATTCACAGTAAATAAAATTATGGAAATTGCCATCACCCAGAGAAGTGGCTTCCTGAAAATGATACCAGTCCAACTGTTCACACTACTCCCAAAACCAACAGCAGAAATACATAGCATGGTGCTCTGCACACTTCAACCTTACCTTTCAAGTGTCAGAATGTCATTGCCTCTTCTCAAAAAACTACAAAATATTATGGCCTCTACCTCCATTGATATAATCTAAAGATCTCCAGCTGACAATACTACACCTGGTTCATCAATATTATGAAGATGGAAAAACACCTACAAAATTAAACCACTGGAATAGAAAACAGTGGACAAAGCTTTTTTTCTTGAGATAGAAGTACATATAAACACACGGAGAAACTTTCAAGACTGCACTCGTAATTTTCATTAGAACATTCTGCCCATATGCTAGGAGAAGGGTCATTTTAGCATTTTATCCTACATACATCTACACCCAGAAAATACCCACTTACAGCTTCAGGCTTCCTAACAGACCATCCGTTTCTCCCAAGATGGATCTGGACAATCACAAACCATGAAGCACCTCAAGACTAGACTGCTGTGCCTTTCCTTACCCAATTCAGACATTGCTCCATCTAGAAAAACATTCAAAGGAATGGAAAATCTTATTGGCATTTCTGGGAAACTTGTGACCAGCAGGCAAAGATATCACAAATGCGCTCTAAGTCAGGAAAAAAAAAAAATTTAGAACACACTACTGCAAGGCAAAATGCTATCAACCAACCATAAACACTGAAAAAACGAATGAGGAACAGAGGTAAGGATGTAGTCAAACACAGAACAAAATAGCTTAAAATCAAATGCAAGCATCCAAAAGTTAGAATGACGTTCAAGAGTGCTCAAAATATCTGCCATACTTACCTATGTATCTACTAATTTTGCTGTACAATGCTAATTAGAAACTTGAAATTATCTATTCTTACAACTTGTGCACCTTACTGCTAACTTCTTGTGCTCTATAGGTTTGTACTGCTTCACCCCAGCCACAACAGGAGCAGGCAATCTTTTCCATACCAGTTTTTATCATTTCTACAGGTTAAGTCCTCCCTTAACTGGGCGGGCAGAGATGCTCAAGTTAAAAGCAATGTGATCTAGATTTAATTAAGTCTTACTGAAAATAAGTATCAATGAGGTCCAGAAACTTTGATATACAGTTAGGATGCAAGTGTGTTTCTTTTGATGCAGTCAGGTCAGAATCAGAAAAAAATTTTGAATTGCTCCTACAGGGATGAATACATGACCTTGTTTTCGACATCTTCACCAGTATAACAAAGTATAGCTGAAAGTAATACAGTATACCTTAAAAGGATTAAAGGATTTTATCTGCTTAACTTTTATGGTGCAATGACTCTACCACAATCTTTACTTTCTTCAGGCTGACTTCCCAGTACGTACAAATCTGAAAAATCAATTTCCTGTCCCACAGTTATTAAGTAGAATGGGAAATGGCAATTTTTTTCTCCAGAGAATCTTTCCCAGATACTTTGGCCCTAAAAGTAAACAGGATCTTCTCTTTAATTTCTGTGCCAGCACTTGGGGAAACACATCAACCCATGCACAACAACGTAAGTGTAAGAGATCTCTTTGACTGTCTCACAGTCAGAACTCCACCAGTCACCTTCTCTCTCAACTCACATTGAAAGATATAATGAACTTTGTTTTTCATATCTATTTGTACCAGAAGACCTGAGGAATAATATACTAACTGCATTAGATCAAATTCACATCACTTACATGGAAAAGTCAGAATGACCATGACACTGATACCACTCCCTCACTGCGGAAATGAAGGGTGAAAGGAGAGTGGATGTTTAAAAAAGATACTATGATTAAAAGTACTTAGTGTAATAAATTTTTTAAATATCAATTTCTATCTCTACTTGTCTGTCACAGTGCAGCATAAACAAAGTGCCAAAAAAAGAAGAGGGCTTACACATATATTTTACAATTTAAGAGAAGATATAAGAAAATGTCATGCCATACTCTTTCTGGAGGCCTATCAGGAAGCAAAGCAGGGAAATGATGAAAGATCTACCAAAAAAGGGCACGCAGCAGCTTTCAAACTGTCATTATTCCCTTGCAAAATGGTGGGAAGATATTCAAATTTGCACTGGCATTCACACCATTCTCACTGGTTAACTTTCCTTTACAAAACCCAAGCAGTTATCTGAGAAAGGTAGAGAAATACATTAACAACACAACACAAGTTATAATGATTTCCACAGAAACTCCACCTAATCTTCACTGTACTAAAGGGAAACTGTCATGTAGTTGATGCTCCAAGATTTACCAAGCTAACAAATGACATAATTTACTAGATAGAGCACGCACTCAGTTTCTCAAAGCTAAAAGAATCCTTCTCCACACACACTTCTTACTGAGAAATATAAACAGAAGCTGTTTGGATACAAAAACTTTTATTTATCCTATTATTTATGTGCTAAGACATATTCCAGGGACTGTGTAGACAGAAAATACCATTGTATAAACAAATTTTACAAACTAAGCCATATTGGCTTGTTCTCCGGATGAAGAAAAATATTCCTGTCAAATGGAAAACTGTTAGAGAAATTTGTTTTTAAGATTCTACAGTTCTTTTTAGAATAAAATCTTATTTTTTGAATAACAAAATAAAAGTATATTTTTAAAGTGTTTGGGGCTGTTTCAACTATATCCAAGACTACAAAACAGCAAATGGCCATTTTCAGTAACAAAATACTGACTTTACTATCTACAAAGACAAAGATACAAGTAGATAGTTGAAGCAGGGTAACACATGAAGGAAACTGTAGAAATTTAAAACGCAATTTGTACTTCAAACTATGATTTCTTAAAATTTTACCATCAAATTCAATATTTAACTGCTCACCTCTGGCAATGGATTAAACTAATCAGTCCTTGGCAAGTCACAAATGATAAGCCTTATTGTGAACTGTGATGAATAACCTGTACAGGCTGACAGTCCACCCTCATTCTTTTTAAACTTTGTTTCACACTTTTTCAGCATTAAGTCAGTCGATATACCCTATATTGCACCTGAAACCAATTTACACAGTGTCATACGATGTGCAAATGGAGCGAGTATTCTCTCAAAGATCTTAGAACACTTCAGACTTCCCATTGCATTGGAGAATTCCCATGACCACGCACAAAAAGAACAAGATAAATACTGTAAACGTTAATCCTGAAAACCCTTTATTCACTTCAGTAGACCCAGAGACTTAAATGAAACTATTCAGCTGTTTGAGATCGAGCACAAACATAGCCATCTGCACTGGAATTCTCAATCTTGCATTTCTTGGGTTTGCAATCTACAAATTTAATTGAGAAAGCCAGAGGTTCTCCGATACTAATGTAAACAGTCTTTTGGGGAAAATGGATGGTTGTTTTTTTCAACATCCTAAGATGCTGCTAAAACTACACTTCTGGCTGAATCCCAACAGAACAGCTGAACAAGTCAATGAAGTCTCATCTTTTGCTCAAAATTTTAAACCAGATTGATAATCTGTCAATACTCAGTATCAAGGTACTAACCAGCCAGCTGATATTCAGCTACCTGAAAAACTTCTAAATTAGCAACAACAGTCTGGAAATACCTCATCACCACTATCCCTGAGCTTTTTCCTGGAAATATTTTATTATCAAATCAATAGTGATTTAATTTTTTTAATGCTTTATGACTTTTGATGCAAATATTATGTGAGTATCCACCATCCACTGGTCATGTGTGCTGCTGTAAGACAAAATATTGCTTGTCTCAAAAAGTCATCAGTAGATATTGAAGTACTTTAAAAAGGAATTGCCATTATACCCCTTCTGTAGATGGAAAAGGGAAAGGTAAATTGACTTGCCCTAATCCAATAGCAAAGCAAGGAAAACACTAGTTGCTCCAATTCCACTATTCCTATCCATTAGGTTGTACAGTGTCCTGTGCCTGAAATATCAGGCATATCGCTCTTAAACATAGTACATCCTAACAAAGGAGGATAAAACAATTTCAAAACACATTGAACAATGAAATGAATTGTCATGCATCAATAGCTACATCTGAATTTTGCTCTAGTTTATGGAAGCTTTCTGCTTCAATCTAAAATATCAACCTTTATATAAATAAGAATTTTCATCTGAAATAATAATCCATTATTAATGCAATAACAATGAACCATTCCATACAAATGTCAACTAGAACAATAGGAAAAAAAGAAAATTATTGTCCACTAACAGCAGCAATGGAATTCCTTTTCCTCCTCTTCCTCCCTATTGTGGCAGAATACAATTAGTGAGTTAATACTTTTCAAGAAATGACAATTTAAAAATAAAAATCAATAAATGTTGTGTTGATCATTTCTATTGTGAAAACAATTTGTAACAAATGTGAATTACATTTCTCTTGGGTCTGTTATTTATCATTTTGCCTGAAGTCCAAAAGTGTACATTCTGTTCACAGGTTTAACCCACACTGTTGCACCGCAGCAGAGAAGGCAGTCTCCTGAACAGGTATCTATCTGGTAGCACACTCTTAGAAC